>NW_026126748.1:0-283355 GCF_943737965.1 Phodopus roborovskii | reverse complement strand
AATGAACAAAATCAAGGCTGTGTGTTAAAAGTAAAATAGATACATATTAAGATTCCAGTAAGATTTGCAGGACAGAAGTATGAAAAAAGAGCATTGTTGCAATTGAACAAATGTTGAATGTCTTCTAAAAGTGTTAAAAGTTGAGGTGGGAGATATCAGTGTTTTTTTTTATCATTGTTTTTCTCTTTGTTTTTGTTAGCATTTTTTTTTCATTTCACAGAAAGGGCATTTTGACTCCATGTATGTCTGCATACTATTTTCACTCACTGTTCTTGAAGGGCAGAATAGGACATCAGATCCCTTGAAATGGAGTTAAGATGGGTGGTGAGCCACCACAGAGTTTCCTGGGAATCAAAAGCAGGTCCTTCAAAAGAGCAGCGAATGCTTTTAATAGTGTATGCCTTTTCAGTCCTACCAGGTTTTCAAGGCACATTCTGTCCATATAGCCCACGCAGGCTTTGAAGATGCCATGTTCCTGCCTGAATCTGCAAAATGCTGGGAACACGTGGCCATCAATCCCCGGCCCGTGATCTGTATGATTTCACAGAAGGTTACAGGGTCAACAATGAGTGGTGATGCTAGGTCTAAGTATACTTAATAAATATCACAACGCACAAGAGCTCAAGTCTTGTTCTAATGAAACCTAGAAACTCCTTGTGGATCCACGGGTAGATTCAATTTCAACAACTTACCACGGGGTCGTGTTTGGTGGCACTCTTCCCGGACTCCAATGTTGAGTACACTGGCTCACCCAGAAGTTAAACCAGGAAAATTCATGAGTTCTCCCTTTATTTTCAGGAGGTTTCCCAATCCAAATACCACTGACATGTCCCATTCCCCTTGTCGGGATAGAATACAGGGGCGACAGGAATACAATAGCAATGCTCATCACGGTGACAAAAGCAGCCTCAGACTTGGGAGAATTTCCATAGAACACATATGGTTTTGAAGTGTGCTGGTGACATGTACAGCTGGCTCTTAGGCAATCTTGCTTACTTATTAGCCTTAAAGAACAACTAGAGATTCAGCATTCACATCCTGTCTGCATGGTATGCCAACCTTTCCTTCAGGACTGGACGGGCACTGTTATGGTCGAGAACCCTTACAAGTGACTCAACAAACATATAATGAAAAGTTCAATTTCTTAATATTATGTTTTGTTTATGTCCATTGCATTTATAACTACAACAGAAACACACCTTTCCTGATTCAGTGTATAATGAGTGACAGTAGCAGGCAACCTGACAGGTTAAATCTACTAAATATAAATGATGGAATGAGATAATTTATTAAGAACAAGAAAACAAATTATTTTACAGGTAGTCGTTTAAATATCCACTGGCGTCGGCCGGCTTCATATCGTTGTAGGAAACAGGATGGATGTAAATGGACTGTAATCTATGAGATGATACCCATGGAACTCAGGAGAGTTGGTATTATGGCCAGATAATGGAATGCATTACTATGGCATCAAAACTAACCTTACACATACACACACACATTAGCTGACACACCTATATCGTTCACAGCATGAATGGTGTGGTCAAATGGCTCCAGTGGTCAAGGGAACAGTCCACTCTTCCTTAGGACCCGAGCTTGGTTCACAGAAACTACACAGCAGCTGACAGCCATCTGTATCTGCAATTCCAGTTTCTCTGAAGGCTTCTTATGTCCTTCACATGTGTCACACATGAGCGTGATACACAGAAATAAGATGGAAGCATTGCCACAATCATGGGATAGCTGCCAAGGAGGGCTGTTAACAGGGCGTACTTACAGCCCAAAAGAGAAAAGTGCCTTGCACCGAAGCTCTATGTAGATGCTGGGACCAAAGCCCAAGTCCTCAGTTCTGCTGGAGGAGCCAGTATTAACCAGTCACCTACCATTTTTTTCCAGCCACAGACCCTGCCCTCTGGAAGCACAGAATAAAACGTACTCATTATGGAACCATGTTGATGGGACACTGCCAAATAAGACTTTACTTCAATTAAATTTTGATGGGCTATACCTGCAGGTACCTATACGTTTGTCTGGAACCACATGTTTCTACACATTCCTGCACTAATGAAATCGATAATAGTTGTTAAGATATCCCCAATACTGAGAATGCAGGCATAACAACAACGATTATGTTAGACATAATAATCCAATTAAAAGATACTATCCATATGGAGATCAAAGGGAAATACCTTACTCATAAAGTTAGTAATCATATCACACGTCCTTTCCAAAAACTAATCTGAAATTCTAATCGCATTAGGCTTCCAACTGAGCAACAGCAGCAGTACAGAAGGAACAGCAGTCGCCTAAACAGCCAATGAGAAGAACCGACTGCCTTGGAAAGTGACAAGTCTCCTTGTGTATCAGGAGGTGCCTGCAGGTGCATTTTGCACGTTCGGGAGCTGGTTGTTGGGAAGGGAGAAACGAGTCTGGTGGGAGCTCATATATACTTTCATGATTTGTGAATCTTTGGGGAAGTGAAGATGGAATGTGACACGGCACCCCCACGTTTCTCAGGATCCAAGAAGCTGAACCCGTTTACGTTTCACTTATGCAACCAAAGCTCCAGACCATATTTTTGATGTTCCCAACTCAACACCACAATACATGATCAAAGGAATAAATCTTGAGTGGAAATATGTACTTGTAAAGTACATAGCATTAATAAGAGATAACATAACTAACACTTTAAGGTGTATTTGTCCTATCTAAAGAGCTATATGAGATCTCAGTTCATTGGCGTCTTACTGTAATAGAGCTTTCAATGGAGTAAACTTTCAGAATTCACATTCCTATCATGAGACCAACCTGTCATCCTCAACGTGAAATTCCCTGTAATGTCAGAGAAAGGACTTGCACCCCAATAAAGGCATATCATTTACCTAGGAGTATAATAATAGAGGCCATGACAGAGAGGAGACACCTGGGAGCACTGATTGTTTCTTCTTCTTCATGTTATAGACACATGGACACATGATTCACAGCAACAAAATATTAAATGTATTTTAGATTTTAAATATGATTGGGCGGGATCAATGACTTTGGGGGAAAACTTTGAAGTAATTGACTCCGGAATTTCCAGCCAAAACATTGAGTCATTACAGGATATATTGGCCTCGGTACATTCTTATCAATGAAGACACAGAAATTTAATCTGAAAACGATTTGCAGCTGGGCATGTGTGGCCCAGGAATCTACTCCCCGCACCCAGGAATCAAAAATATGTGAATATCTATGGTGTTAGGGAGGCCTGATGAAAAGAAAATTGGGGGAAAGGCTCACCATATAGAGTGGGGAGATAAAAAAAAGAAAAACAGACAATAAAAACAGACACAACTTGGAAATTTACAATTCTTCTGGCCTGTCAGGACACAATTCATTTTCAAAATTCCATAATGTGTATTAAGGTGATGCCTAGACATCATAGACATTTGGACTGTAAACTGAGAGCCCTCATGACCCTTTCCTTATCAAGTTGGTTCTGGGAACTGTTTCTAACAGAATCAAGAAACAAACTTTAAGTTAAGCACAGATCAACATTCAAAAATACTCAGACTTTTAAAACAAAACCTACCTGGCATTGGAGGAAACGGTGGTCCCACAAAGTCCCCTGGTGGGACATACCATCCAGAACCTCCACAGACGTTTCCTTGAGGAGGAGGTGGTGGGATCTGGCCTCTTGGATCAACTATAAAGGCAGGGCCCTCAGGTCCTCTAAGCTCAGAACCAAGTGGAGGAGTCAATTCATGTCCAGCTGCATCATGTGCATCATGGCCAGAGGTGGGCAAACGTGTCTCCTGGAACAGAGTGACAATATGCTGTCAGTGAGGTAGTTTGCTTCACTATTCCTTTACCGGGATTGTCAGGCACAGAAGAAAGCATTCCATGACATTCCAGCAAGCCATGTAACAGCCCCAGTTTGCCACATGTGTACAGGTGCCGCCTACTCGCTATCCTAACTAGGGTTACTAGTTCAGCACAAATCGTTAAACATGGCAGTGACACTCTCCCTAGCTCACCCTCAAACAAACACACAGTTCATGCTGATCTAGATAGACAGACAGTTTACGAAACAGACATGCACCAGGAGGTAGTTAGAGACAATGGCCTTGAATACATGAACTCCCATTCACATATTGGTATAGTTCTGTCAGTATGTGGCCACATGGTCAATACAGTGGGATCGAAGACTGGAAGCATCTCTAATGGAAAAACCTATCTGGAATCGAAAAATAACGACGGTTTTTATCAGACACAGACAAATAGGAAAACTCTTGAGTTGAGCATATGTCCACAATGAACAAAATCAAGGCTGTGTGTTAAAAGTAAAATAGATACATATTAAGATTCCAGTAAGATTTGCAGGACAGAAGTATGAAAAAGAGCATTACAATTGAACAAATGTTGAATGTCTTCTAAAAGTGTTAAAAGTTGAGGTGGGAGATATCAGTGTTTTTTTTTTATCATTGTTTTTCTCTTGTTTTTGTTAGCATTTTTTTTTTTCATTTCACAGAAAGGGCATTTTTGACTCCATGTATGTCTGCATACTATTTTCACTCACTGTTCTTGAAGGGCAGAATAGGACATCAGATCCCTTGAAATGGAGTTAAGATGGGTGGTGAGCCACCACAGAGTTTCTGGGAATCAAAACCAGGTCCTTCAAAAGAGCAGCGAATGCTTTTAATAGTGTATGCCTTTTCAGTCCTACCAGGTTTTCAAGGCACATTCTGTCCATATAGCCCACGCAGGCTTTGAAAATGCCATGCTCCTGCCTGAATCTGCAAAATGCTGGGAACACGTGGGCCATCAATCCCTGGCCCGTGATCTGTATGATTTCACAGAAGGTTACAGGTCAACAATGAGTGGTGATGCTAGGTCTAAGTATACTTAATAAATATCACAACGCACAAGAGCTCAAGTCTTGTTCTAATGAAACCTAGAAACTCCTTGTGGATCCACGGGTAGATGTCAATTTCCACAACTTACCACGGGGTCGTGTTTGGTGGCACTCTTCCCGGACTCCAATGTTGAGTACACTGGCTCACCTAGAAGTTAAACCAGGAAAATTCATGAGTTCTCCCTTTATTTTCAGGAGGTTTCCCAATCCAAATACCACTGACATGTCCCATTCCCCTTGTCGGGATAGAATACAGGGCGACAGGAATACAATAGCAATGCTCATCACGGTGACAAAAGCAGCCTCAGACTTGGGAGAATTTCCATAGAACACATATGGTTTTGAAGTGTGCTGGTGACATGTACAGCTGGCTCTTAGGCAATCTTGCTTACTTATTAGCCTTAAAGAACAACTAGAGATTCAGCATTCACATCCTGTCTGCATGGTATGCCAACCTTTCCTTCAGGACTGGACGGGCACTGTTATGGTCGAGAACCCTTACAAGTGACTCAACAAACATATAATGAAAAGTTCAATTTCTTAATATTATGTTTTGTTTATGTCCATTGCATTTATAACTACAACAGAAACACACCTTTCCTGATTCAGTGTATAATGAGTGACAGTAGCAGGCAACCTGACAGGTTAAATCTACTAAATATAAATGATGGAATGAGATAATTTATTAAGAACAAGAAAACAAATTATTTTACAGGTAGTCGTTTAAATATCCACTGGCGTCGGCCGGCTTCATATCGTTGTAGGAAACAGGATGGATGTAAATGGACTGTAATCTATGAGATGATACCCATGGAACTCAGGAGAGTTGGTATTATGGCCAGATAATGGAATGCATTACTATGGCATCAAAACTAACCTTACACATACACACACACATTAGCTGACACACCTATATCGTTCACAGCATGAATGGTGTGGTCAAATGGCTCCAGTGGTCAAGGGAACAGTCCACTCTTCCTTAGGACCCGAGCTTGGTTCACAGAAACTACACAGCAGCTGACAGCCATCTGTATCTGCAATTCCAGTTTCTCTGAAGGCTTCTTATGTCCTTCACATGTGTCACACATGAGCGTGATACACAGAAATAAGATGGAAGCATTGCCACAATCATGGGATAGCTGCCAAGGAGGGCTGTTAACAGGGCGTACTTACAGCCCAAAAGAGAAAAGTGCCTTGCACCGAAGCTCTATGTAGATGCTGGGACCAAAGCCCAAGTCCTCAGTTCTGCTGGAGGAGCCAGTATTAACCAGTCACCTACCATTTTTTTCCAGCCACAGACCCTGCCCTCTGGAAGCACAGAATAAAACGTACTCATTATGGAACCATGTTGATGGGACACTGCCAAATAAGACTTTACTTCAATTAAATTTTGATGGGCTATACCTGCAGGTACCTATACGTTTGTCTGGAACCACATGTTTCTACACATTCCTGCACTAATGAAATCGATAATAGTTGTTAAGATATCCCCAATACTGAGAATGCAGGCATAACAACAACGATTATGTTAGACATAATAATCCAATTAAAAGATACTATCCATATGGAGATCAAAGGGAAATACCTTACTCATAAAGTTAGTAATCATATCACACGTCCTTTCCAAAAACTAATCTGAAATTCTAATCGCATTAGGCTTCCAACTGAGCAACAGCAGCAGTACAGAAGGAACAGCAGTCGCCTAAACAGCCAATGAGAAGAACCGACTGCCTTGGAAAGTGACAAGTCTCCTTGTGTATCAGGAGGTGCCTGCAGGTGCATTTTGCACGTTCGGGAGCTGGTTGTTGGGAAGGGAGAAACGAGTCTGGTGGGAGCTCATATATACTTTCATGATTTGTGAATCTTTGGGGGAAGTGAAGATGGAATGTGACACGGCACCCCCACGTTTCTCAGGATCCAAGAAGCTGAACCCGTTTACGTTTCACTTATGCAACCAAAGCTCCAGACCATATTTTTGATGTTCCCAACTCAACACCACAATACATGATCAAAGGAATAAATCTTGAGTGGAAATATGTACTTGTAAAGTACATAGCATTAATAAGAGATAACATAACTAACACTTTAAGGTGTATTTGTCCTATCTAAAGAGCTATATGAGATCTCAGTTCATTGGCGTCTTACTGTAATAGAGCTTTCAATGGAGTAAACTTTCAGAATTCACATTCCTATCATGAGACCAACCTGTCATCCTCAACGTGAAATTCCCTGTAATGTCAGAGAAAGGACTTGCACCCCAATAAAGGCATATCATTTACCTAGGAGTATAATAATAGAGGCCATGACAGAGAGGAGACACCTGGGAGCACTGATTGTTTCTTCTTCTTCATGTTATAGACACATGGACACATGATTCACAGCAACAAAATATTAAATGTATTTTAGATTTTAAATATGATTGGGCGGGATCAATGACTTTGGGGGAAAACTTTGAAGTAATTGACTCCGGAATTTCCAGCCAAAACATTGAGTCATTACAGGATATATTGGCCTCGGTACATTCTTATCAATGAAGACACAGAAATTTAATCTGAAAACGATTTGCAGCTGGGCATGTGTGGCCCAGGAATCTACTCCCCGCACCCAGGAATCAAAAATATGTGAATATCTATGGTGTTAGGGAGGCCTGATGAAAAGAAAATTGGGGGAAAGGCTCACCATATAGAGTGGGGAGATAAAAAAAGGAAAAACAGACAATAAAAACAGACACAACTTGGAAATTTACAATTCTTCTGGCCTGTCAGGACACAATTCATTTTCAAAATTCCATAATGTGTATTAAGGTGATGCCTAGACATCATAGACATTTGGACTGTAAACTGAGAGCCCTCATGACCCTTTCCTTATCAAGTTGGTTCTGGGAACTGTTTCTAACAGAATCAAGAAACAAACTTTAAGTTAAGCACAGATCAACATTCAAAAATACTCAGACTTTTAAAACAAAACCTACCTGGCATTGGAGGAAACGGTGGTCCCACAAAGTCCCCTGGTGGGACATACCATCCAGAACCTCCACAGACGTTTCCTTGAGGAGGAGGTGGTGGGATCTGGCCTCTTGGATCAACTATAAAGGCAGGGCCCTCAGGTCCTCTAAGCTCAGAACCAAGTGGAGGAGTCAATTCATGTCCAGCTGCATCATGTGCATCATGGCCAGAGGTGGGCAAACGTGTCTCCTGGAACAGAGTGACAATATGCTGTCAGTGAGGTAGTTTGCTTCACTATTCCTTTACCGGGATTGTCAGGCACAGAAGAAAGCATTCCATGACATTCCAGCAAGCCATGTAACAGCCCCAGTTTGCCACATGTGTACAGGTGCCGCCTACTCGCTATCCTAACTAGGGTTACTAGTTCAGCACAAATCGTTAAACATGGCAGTGACACTCTCCCTAGCTCACCCTCAAACAAACACACAGTTCATGCTGATCTAGATAGACAGACAGTTTACGAAACAGACATGCACCAGGAGGTAGTTAGAGACAATGGCCTTGAATACATGAACTCCCATTCACATATTGGTATAGTTCTGTCAGTATGTGGCCACATGGTCAATACAGTGGGATCGAAGACTGGAAGCATCTCTAATGGAAAAACCTATCTGGAATCGAAAAATAACGACGGTTTTTATCAGACACAGACAAATAGGAAAACTCTTGAGTTGAGCATATGTCCACAATGAACAAAATCAAGGCTGTGTGTTAAAAGTAAAATAGATACATATTAAGATTCCAGTAAGATTTGCAGGACAGAAGTATGAAAAAGAGCATTACAATTGAACAAATGTTGAATGTCTTCTAAAAGTGTTAAAAGTTGAGGTGGGAGATATCAGTGTTTTTTTTTTTATCATTGTTTTTCTCTTGTTTTTGTTAGCATTTTTTTTTTTCATTTCACAGAAAGGGCATTTTTGACTCCATGTATGTCTGCATACTATTTTCACTCACTGTTCTTGAAGGGCAGAATAGGACATCAGATCCCTTGAAATGGAGTTAAGATGGGTGGTGAGCCACCACAGAGTTTCTGGGAATCAAAACCAGGTCCTTCAAAAGAGCAGCGAATGCTTTTAATAGTGTATGCCTTTTCAGTCCTACCAGGTTTTCAAGGCACATTCTGTCCATATAGCCCACGCAGGCTTTGAAAATGCCATGCTCCTGCCTGAATCTGCAAAATGCTGGGAACACGTGGGCCATCAATCCCTGGCCCGTGATCTGTATGATTTCACAGAAGGTTACAGGTCAACAATGAGTGGTGATGCTAGGTCTAAGTATACTTAATAAATATCACAACGCACAAGAGCTCAAGTCTTGTTCTAATGAAACCTAGAAACTCCTTGTGGATCCACGGGTAGATGTCAATTTCCACAACTTACCACGGGGTCGTGTTTGGTGGCACTCTTCCCGGACTCCAATGTTGAGTACACTGGCTCACCTAGAAGTTAAACCAGGAAAATTCATGAGTTCTCCCTTTATTTTCAGGAGGTTTCCCAATCCAAATACCACTGACATGTCCCATTCCCCTTGTCGGGATAGAATACAGGGCGACAGGAATACAATAGCAATGCTCATCACGGTGACAAAAGCAGCCTCAGACTTGGGAGAATTTCCATAGAACACATATGGTTTTGAAGTGTGCTGGTGACATGTACAGCTGGCTCTTAGGCAATCTTGCTTACTTATTAGCCTTAAAGAACAACTAGAGATTCAGCATTCACATCCTGTCTGCATGGTATGCCAACCTTTCCTTCAGGACTGGACGGGCACTGTTATGGTCGAGAACCCTTACAAGTGACTCAACAAACATATAATGAAAAGTTCAATTTCTTAATATTATGTTTTGTTTATGTCCATTGCATTTATAACTACAACAGAAACACACCTTTCCTGATTCAGTGTATAATGAGTGACAGTAGCAGGCAACCTGACAGGTTAAATCTACTAAATATAAATGATGGAATGAGATAATTTATTAAGAACAAGAAAACAAATTATTTTACAGGTAGTCGTTTAAATATCCACTGGCGTCGGCCGGCTTCATATCGTTGTAGGAAACAGGATGGATGTAAATGGACTGTAATCTATGAGATGATACCCATGGAACTCAGGAGAGTTGGTATTATGGCCAGATAATGGAATGCATTACTATGGCATCAAAACTAACCTTACACATACACACACACATTAGCTGACACACCTATATCGTTCACAGCATGAATGGTGTGGTCAAATGGCTCCAGTGGTCAAGGGAACAGTCCACTCTTCCTTAGGACCCGAGCTTGGTTCACAGAAACTACACAGCAGCTGACAGCCATCTGTATCTGCAATTCCAGTTTCTCTGAAGGCTTCTTATGTCCTTCACATGTGTCACACATGAGCGTGATACACAGAAATAAGATGGAAGCATTGCCACAATCATGGGATAGCTGCCAAGGAGGGCTGTTAACAGGGCGTACTTACAGCCCAAAAGAGAAAAGTGCCTTGCACCGAAGCTCTATGTAGATGCTGGGACCAAAGCCCAAGTCCTCAGTTCTGCTGGAGGAGCCAGTATTAACCAGTCACCTACCATTTTTTTCCAGCCACAGACCCTGCCCTCTGGAAGCACAGAATAAAACGTACTCATTATGGAACCATGTTGATGGGACACTGCCAAATAAGACTTTACTTCAATTAAATTTTGATGGGCTATACCTGCAGGTACCTATACGTTTGTCTGGAACCACATGTTTCTACACATTCCTGGACTAATGAAATCGATAATAGTTGTTAAGATATCCCCAATACTGAGAATGCAGGCATAACAACAACGATTATGTTAGACATAATAATCCAATTAAAAGATACTATCCATATGGAGATCAAAGGGAAATACCTTACTCATAAAGTTAGTAATCATATCACACGTCCTTTCCAAAAACTAATCTGAAATTCTAATCGCATTAGGCTTCCAACTGAGCAACAGCAGCAGTACAGAAGGAACAGCAGTCGCCTAAACAGCCAATGAGAAGAACCGACTGCCTTGGAAAGTGACAAGTCTCCTTGTGTATCAGGAGGTGCCTGCAGGTGCATTTTGCACGTTCGGGAGCTGGTTGTTGGGAAGGGAGAAACGAGTCTGGTGGGAGCTCATATATACTTTCATGATTTGTGAATCTTTGGGGGAAGTGAAGATGGAATGTGACACGGCACCCCCACGTTTCTCAGGATCCAAGAAGCTGAACCCGTTTACGTTTCACTTATGCAACCAAAGCTCCAGACCATATTTTTGATGTTCCCAACTCAACACCACAATACATGATCAAAGGAATAAATCTTGAGTGGAAATATGTACTTGTAAAGTACATAGCATTAATAAGAGATAACATAACTAACACTTTAAGGTGTATTTGTCCTATCTAAAGAGCTATATGAGATCTCAGTTCATTGGCGTCTTACTGTAATAGAGCTTTCAATGGAGTAAACTTTCAGAATTCACATTCCTATCATGAGACCAACCTGTCATCCTCAACGTGAAATTCCCTGTAATGTCAGAGAAAGGACTTGCACCCCAATAAAGGCATATCATTTACCTAGGAGTATAATAATAGAGGCCATGACAGAGAGGAGACACCTGGGAGCACTGATTGTTTCTTCTTCTTCATGTTATAGACACATGGACACATGATTCACAGCAACAAAATATTAAATGTATTTTAGATTTTAAATATGATTGGGCGGGATCAATGACTTTGGGGGAAAACTTTGAAGTAATTGACTCCGGAATTTCCAGCCAAAACATTGAGTCATTACAGGATATATTGGCCTCGGTACATTCTTATCAATGAAGACACAGAAATTTAATCTGAAAACGATTTGCAGCTGGGCATGTGTGGCCCAGGAATCTACTCCCCGCACCCAGGAATCAAAAATATGTGAATATCTATGGTGTTAGGGAGGCCTGATGAAAAGAAAATTGGGGGAAAGGCTCACCATATAGAGTGGGGAGATAAAAAAAGGAAAACAGACAATAAAAACAGACACAACTTGGAAATTTACAATTCTTCTGGCCTGTCAGGACACAATTCATTTTCAAAATTCCATAATGTGTATTAAGGTGATGCCTAGACATCATAGACATTTGGACTGTAAACTGAGAGCCCTCATGACCCTTTCCTTATCAAGTTGGTTCTGGGAACTGTTTCTAACAGAATCAAGAAACAAACTTTAAGTTAAGCACAGATCAACATTCAAAAATACTCAGACTTTTAAAACAAAACCTACCTGGCATTGGAGGAAACGGTGGTCCCACAAAGTCCCCTGGTGGGACATACCATCCAGAACCTCCACAGACGTTTCCTTGAGGAGGAGGTGGTGGGATCTGGCCTCTTGGATCAACTATAAAGGCAGGGCCCTCAGGTCCTCTAAGCTCAGAACCAAGTGGAGGAGTCAATTCATGTCCAGCTGCATCATGTGCATCATGGCCAGAGGTGGGCAAACGTGTCTCCTGGAACAGAGTGACAATATGCTGTCAGTGAGGTAGTTTGCTTCACTATTCCTTTACCGGGATTGTCAGGCACAGAAGAAAGCATTCCATGACATTCCAGCAAGCCATGTAACAGCCCCAGTTTGCCACATGTGTACAGGTGCCGCCTACTCGCTATCCTAACTAGGGTTACTAGTTCAGCACAAATCGTTAAACATGGCAGTGACACTCTCCCTAGCTCACCCTCAAACAAACACACAGTTCATGCTGATCTAGATAGACAGACAGTTTACGAAACAGACATGCACCAGGAGGTAGTTAGAGACAATGGCCTTGAATACATGAACTCCCATTCACATATTGGTATAGTTCTGTCAGTATGTGGCCACATGGTCAATACAGTGGGATCGAAGACTGGAAGCATCTCTAATGGAAAAACCTATCTGGAATCGAAAAATAACGACGGTTTTTATCAGACACAGACAAATAGGAAAACTCTTGAGTTGAGCATATGTCCACAATGAACAAAATCAAGGCTGTGTGTTAAAAGTAAAATAGATACATATTAAGATTCCAGTAAGATTTGCAGGACAGAAGTATGAAAAAGAGCATTACAATTGAACAAATGTTGAATGTCTTCTAAAAGTGTTAAAAGTTGAGGTGGGAGATATCAGTGTTTTTTTTTTTATCATTGTTTTTCTCTTGTTTTTGTTAGCATTTTTTTTTTTCATTTCACAGAAAGGGCATTTTTGACTCCATGTATGTCTGCATACTATTTTCACTCACTGTTCTTGAAGGGCAGAATAGGACATCAGATCCCTTGAAATGGAGTTAAGATGGGTGGTGAGCCACCACAGAGTTTCTGGGAATCAAAACCAGGTCCTTCAAAAGAGCAGCGAATGCTTTTAATAGTGTATGCCTTTTCAGTCCTACCAGGTTTTCAAGGCACATTCTGTCCATATAGCCCACGCAGGCTTTGAAAATGCCATGCTCCTGCCTGAATCTGCAAAATGCTGGGAACACGTGGGCCATCAATCCCTGGCCCGTGATCTGTATGATTTCACAGAAGGTTACAGGTCAACAATGAGTGGTGATGCTAGGTCTAAGTATACTTAATAAATATCACAACGCACAAGAGCTCAAGTCTTGTTCTAATGAAACCTAGAAACTCCTTGTGGATCCACGGGTAGATGTCAATTTCCACAACTTACCACGGGGTCGTGTTTGGTGGCACTCTTCCCGGACTCCAATGTTGAGTACACTGGCTCACCTAGAAGTTAAACCAGGAAAATTCATGAGTTCTCCCTTTATTTTCAGGAGGTTTCCCAATCCAAATACCACTGACATGTCCCATTCCCCTTGTCGGGATAGAATACAGGGCGACAGGAATACAATAGCAATGCTCATCACGGTGACAAAAGCAGCCTCAGACTTGGGAGAATTTCGATAGAACACATATGGTTTTGAAGTGTGCTGGTGACATGTACAGCTGGCTCTTAGGCAATCTTGCTTACTATTAGCCTTAAAGAACAACTAGAGATTCAGCATTCACATCCTGTCTGCATGGTATGCCAACCTTTCCTTCAGGACTGGACGGGCACTGTTATGGTCGAGAACCCTTACAAGTGACTCAACAAACATATAATGAAAAGTTCAATTTCTTAATATTATGTTTTGTTTATGTCCATTGCATTTATAACTACAACAGAAACACACCTTTCCTGATTCAGTGTATAATGAGTGACAGTAGCAGGCAACCTGACAGGTTAAATCTACTAAATATAAATGATGGAATGAGATAATTTATTAAGAACAAGAAAACAAATTATTTTACAGGTAGTCGTTTAAATATCCACTGGCGTCGGCCGGCTTCATATCGTTGTAGGAAACAGGATGGATGTAAATGGACTGTAATCTATGAGATGATACCCATGGAACTCAGGAGAGTTGGTATTATGGCCAGATAATGGAATGCATTACTATGGCATCAAAACTAACCTTACACATACACACACACATTAGCTGACACACCTATATCGTTCACAGCATGAATGGTGTGGTCAAATGGCTCCAGTGGTCAAGGGAACAGTCCACTCTTCCTTAGGACCCGAGCTTGGTTCACAGAAACTACACAGCAGCTGACAGCCATCTGTATCTGCAATTCCAGTTTCTCTGAAGGCTTCTTATGTCCTTCACATGTGTCACACATGAGCGTGATACACAGAAATAAGATGGAAGCATTGCCACAATCATGGGATAGCTGCCAAGGAGGGCTGTTAACAGGGCGTACTTACAGCCCAAAAGAGAAAAGTGCCTTGCACCGAAGCTCTATGTAGATGCTGGGACCAAAGCCCAAGTCCTCAGTTCTGCTGGAGGAGCCAGTATTAACCAGTCACCTACCATTTTTTTCCAGCCACAGACCCTGCCCTCTGGAAGCACAGAATAAAACGTACTCATTATGGAACCATGTTGATGGGACACTGCCAAATAAGACTTTACTTCAATTAAATTTTGATGGGCTATACCTGCAGGTACCTATACGTTTGTCTGGAACCACATGTTTCTACACATTCCTGGACTAATGAAATCGATAATAGTTGTTAAGATATCCCCAATACTGAGAATGCAGGCATAACAACAACGATTATGTTAGACATAATAATCCAATTAAAAGATACTATCCATATGGAGATCAAAGGGAAATACCTTACTCATAAAGTTAGTAATCATATCACACGTCCTTTCCAAAAACTAATCTGAAATTCTAATCGCATTAGGCTTCCAACTGAGCAACAGCAGCAGTACAGAAGGAACAGCAGTCGCCTAAACAGCCAATGAGAAGAACCGACTGCCTTGGAAAGTGACAAGTCTCCTTGTGTATCAGGAGGTGCCTGCAGGTGCATTTTGCACGTTCGGGAGCTGGTTGTTGGGAAGGGAGAAACGAGTCTGGTGGGAGCTCATATATACTTTCATGATTTGTGAATCTTTGGGGAAGTGAAGATGGAATGTGACACGGCACCCCCACGTTTCTCAGGATCCAAGAAGCTGAACCCGTTTACGTTTCACTTATGCAACCAAAGCTCCAGACCATATTTTTGATGTTCCCAACTCAACACCACAATACATGATCAAAGGAATAAATCTTGAGTGGAAATATGTACTTGTAAAGTACATAGCATTAATAAGAGATAACATAACTAACACTTTAAGGTGTATTTGTCCTATCTAAAGAGCTATATGAGATCTCAGTTCATTGGCGTCTTACTGTAATAGAGCTTTCAATGGAGTAAACTTTCAGAATTCACATTCCTATCATGAGACCAACCTGTCATCCTCAACGTGAAATTCCCTGTAATGTCAGAGAAAGGACTTGCACCCCAATAAAGGCATATCATTTACCTAGGAGTATAATAATAGAGGCCATGACAGAGAGGAGACACCTGGGAGCACTGATTGTTTCTTCTTCTTCATGTTATAGACACATGGACACATGATTCACAGCAACAAAATATTAAATGTATTTTAGATTTTAAATATGATTGGGCGGGATCAATGACTTTGGGGGAAAACTTTGAAGTAATTGACTCCGGAATTTCCAGCCAAAACATTGAGTCATTACAGGATATATTGGCCTCGGTACATTCTTATCAATGAAGACACAGAAATTTAATCTGAAAACGATTTGCAGCTGGGCATGTGTGGCCCAGGAATCTACTCCCCGCACCCAGGAATCAAAAATATGTGAATATCTATGGTGTTAGGGAGGCCTGATGAAAAGAAAATTGGGGGAAAGGCTCACCATATAGAGTGGGGAGATAAAAAAAGGAAAACAGACAATAAAAACAGACACAACTTGGAAATTTACAATTCTTCTGGCCTGTCAGGACACAATTCATTTTCAAAATTCCATAATGTGTATTAAGGTGATGCCTAGACATCATAGACATTTGGACTGTAAACTGAGAGCCCTCATGACCCTTTCCTTATCAAGTTGGTTCTGGGAACTGTTTCTAACAGAATCAAGAAACAAACTTTAAGTTAAGCACAGATCAACATTCAAAAATACTCAGACTTTTAAAACAAAACCTACCTGGCATTGGAGGAAACGGTGGTCCCACAAAGTCCCCTGGTGGGACATACCATCCAGAACCTCCACAGACGTTTCCTTGAGGAGGAGGTGGTGGGATCTGGCCTCTTGGATCAACTATAAAGGCAGGGCCCTCAGGTCCTCTAAGCTCAGAACCAAGTGGAGGAGTCAATTCATGTCCAGCTGCATCATGTGCATCATGGCCAGAGGTGGGCAAACGTGTCTCCTGGAACAGAGTGACAATATGCTGTCAGTGAGGTAGTTTGCTTCACTATTCCTTTACCGGGATTGTCAGGCACAGAAGAAAGCATTCCATGACATTCCAGCAAGCCATGTAACAGCCCCAGTTTGCCACATGTGTACAGGTGCCGCCTACTCGCTATCCTAACTAGGGTTACTAGTTCAGCACAAATCGTTAAACATGGCAGTGACACTCTCCCTAGCTCACCCTCAAACAAACACACAGTTCATGCTGATCTAGATAGACAGACAGTTTACGAAACAGACATGCACCAGGAGGTAGTTAGAGACAATGGCCTTGAATACATGAACTCCCATTCACATATTGGTATAGTTCTGTCAGTATGTGGCCACATGGTCAATACAGTGGGATCGAAGACTGGAAGCATCTCTAATGGAAAAACCTATCTGGAATCGAAAAATAACGACGGTTTTTATCAGACACAGACAAATAGGAAAACTCTTGAGTTGAGCATATGTCCACAATGAACAAAATCAAGGCTGTGTGTTAAAAGTAAAATAGATACATATTAAGATTCCAGTAAGATTTGCAGGACAGAAGTATGAAAAAGAGCATTACAATTGAACAAATGTTGAATGTCTTCTAAAAGTGTTAAAAGTTGAGGTGGGAGATATCAGTGTTTTTTTTTTTATCATTGTTTTTCTCTTGTTTTTGTTAGCATTTTTTTTTTCATTTCACAGAAAGGGCATTTTTGACTCCATGTATGTCTGCATACTATTTTCACTCACTGTTCTTGAAGGGCAGAATAGGACATCAGATCCCTTGAAATGGAGTTAAGATGGGTGGTGAGCCACCACAGAGTTTCTGGGAATCAAAACCAGGTCCTTCAAAAGAGCAGCGAATGCTTTTAATAGTGTATGCCTTTTCAGTCCTACCAGGTTTTCAAGGCACATTCTGTCCATATAGCCCACGCAGGCTTTGAAAATGCCATGCTCCTGCCTGAATCTGCAAAATGCTGGGAACACGTGGGCCATCAATCCCTGGCCCGTGATCTGTATGATTTCACAGAAGGTTACAGGTCAACAATGAGTGGTGATGCTAGGTCTAAGTATACTTAATAAATATCACAACGCACAAGAGCTCAAGTCTTGTTCTAATGAAACCTAGAAACTCCTTGTGGATCCACGGGTAGATGTCAATTTCCACAACTTACCACGGGGTCGTGTTTGGTGGCACTCTTCCCGGACTCCAATGTTGAGTACACTGGCTCACCTAGAAGTTAAACCAGGAAAATTCATGAGTTCTCCCTTTATTTTCAGGAGGTTTCCCAATCCAAATACCACTGACATGTCCCATTCCCCTTGTCGGGATAGAATACAGGGCGACAGGAATACAATAGCAATGCTCATCACGGTGACAAAAGCAGCCTCAGACTTGGGAGAATTTCGATAGAACACATATGGTTTTGAAGTGTGCTGGTGACATGTACAGCTGGCTCTTAGGCAATCTTGCTTACTTATTAGCCTTAAAGAACAACTAGAGATTCAGCATTCACATCCTGTCTGCATGGTATGCCAACCTTTCCTTCAGGACTGGACGGGCACTGTTATGGTCGAGAACCCTTACAAGTGACTCAACAAACATATAATGAAAAGTTCAATTTCTTAATATTATGTTTTGTTTATGTCCATTGCATTTATAACTACAACAGAAACACACCTTTCCTGATTCAGTGTATAATGAGTGACAGTAGCAGGCAACCTGACAGGTTAAATCTACTAAATATAAATGATGGAATGAGATAATTTATTAAGAACAAGAAAACAAATTATTTTACAGGTAGTCGTTTAAATATCCACTGGCGTCGGCCGGCTTCATATCGTTGTAGGAAACAGGATGGATGTAAATGGACTGTAATCTATGAGATGATACCCATGGAACTCAGGAGAGTTGGTATTATGGCCAGATAATGGAATGCATTACTATGGCATCAAAACTAACCTTACACATACACACACACATTAGCTGACACACCTATATCGTTCACAGCATGAATGGTGTGGTCAAATGGCTCCAGTGGTCAAGGGAACAGTCCACTCTTCCTTAGGACCCGAGCTTGGTTCACAGAAACTACACAGCAGCTGACAGCCATCTGTATCTGCAATTCCAGTTTCTCTGAAGGCTTCTTATGTCCTTCACATGTGTCACACATGAGCGTGATACACAGAAATAAGATGGAAGCATTGCCACAATCATGGGATAGCTGCCAAGGAGGGCTGTTAACAGGGCGTACTTACAGCCCAAAAGAGAAAAGTGCCTTGCACCGAAGCTCTATGTAGATGCTGGGACCAAAGCCCAAGTCCTCAGTTCTGCTGGAGGAGCCAGTATTAACCAGTCACCTACCATTTTTTTCCAGCCACAGACCCTGCCCTCTGGAAGCACAGAATAAAACGTACTCATTATGGAACCATGTTGATGGGACACTGCCAAATAAGACTTTACTTCAATTAAATTTTGATGGGCTATACCTGCAGGTACCTATACGTTTGTCTGGAACCACATGTTTCTACACATTCCTGGACTAATGAAATCGATAATAGTTGTTAAGATATCCCCAATACTGAGAATGCAGGCATAACAACAACGATTATGTTAGACATAATAATCCAATTAAAAGATACTATCCATATGGAGATCAAAGGGAAATACCTTACTCATAAAGTTAGTAATCATATCACACGTCCTTTCCAAAAACTAATCTGAAATTCTAATCGCATTAGGCTTCCAACTGAGCAACAGCAGCAGTACAGAAGGAACAGCAGTCGCCTAAACAGCCAATGAGAAGAACCGACTGCCTTGGAAAGTGACAAGTCTCCTTGTGTATCAGGAGGTGCCTGCAGGTGCATTTTGCACGTTCGGGAGCTGGTTGTTGGGAAGGGAGAAACGAGTCTGGTGGGAGCTCATATATACTTTCATGATTTGTGAATCTTTGGGGAAGTGAAGATGGAATGTGACACGGCACCCCCACGTTTCTCAGGATCCAAGAAGCTGAACCCGTTTACGTTTCACTTATGCAACCAAAGCTCCAGACCATATTTTTGATGTTCCCAACTCAACACCACAATACATGATCAAAGGAATAAATCTTGAGTGGAAATATGTACTTGTAAAGTACATAGCATTAATAAGAGATAACATAACTAACACTTTAAGGTGTATTTGTCCTATCTAAAGAGCTATATGAGATCTCAGTTCATTGGCGTCTTACTGTAATAGAGCTTTCAATGGAGTAAACTTTCAGAATTCACATTCCTATCATGAGACCAACCTGTCATCCTCAACGTGAAATTCCCTGTAATGTCAGAGAAAGGACTTGCACCCCAATAAAGGCATATCATTTACCTAGGAGTATAATAATAGAGGCCATGACAGAGAGGAGACACCTGGGAGCACTGATTGTTTCTTCTTCTTCATGTTATAGACACATGGACACATGATTCACAGCAACAAAATATTAAATGTATTTTAGATTTTAAATATGATTGGGCGGGATCAATGACTTTGGGGGAAAACTTTGAAGTAATTGACTCCGGAATTTCCAGCCAAAACATTGAGTCATTACAGGATATATTGGCCTCGGTACATTCTTATCA
The DNA here is from genome assembly GCF_943737965.1 of Phodopus roborovskii. Classification (NCBI taxonomy): domain Eukaryota; kingdom Metazoa; phylum Chordata; class Mammalia; order Rodentia; family Cricetidae; genus Phodopus; species Phodopus roborovskii. The sequence continues at coordinate 263,049 of NW_026126748.1, read as the reverse complement.
ATGAAGACACAGAAATTTAATCTGAAAACGATTTGCAGCTGGGCATGTGTGGCCCAGGAATCTACTCCCCGCACCCAGGAATCAAAAATATGTGAATATCTATGGTGTTAGGGAGGCCTGATGAAAAGAAAATTGGGGGAAAGGCTCACCATATAGAGTGGGGAGATAAAAAAAGGAAAAACAGACAATAAAAACAGACACAACTTGGAAATTTACAATTCTTCTGGCCTGTCAGGACACAATTCATTTTCAAAATTCCATAATGTGTATTAAGGTGATGCCTAGACATCATAGACATTTGGACTGTAAACTGAGAGCCCTCATGACCCTTTCCTTATCAAGTTGGTTCTGGGAACTGTTTCTAACAGAATCAAGAAACAAACTTTAAGTTAAGCACAGATCAACATTCAAAAATACTCAGACTTTTAAAACAAAACCTACCTGGCATTGGAGGAAACGGTGGTCCCACAAAGTCCCCTGGTGGGACATACCATCCAGAACCTCCACAGACGTTTCCTTGAGGAGGAGGTGGTGGGATCTGGCCTCTTGGATCAACTATAAAGGCAGGGCCCTCAGGTCCTCTAAGCTCAGAACCAAGTGGAGGAGTCAATTCATGTCCAGCTGCATCATGTGCATCATGGCCAGAGGTGGGCAAACGTGTCTCCTGGAACAGAGTGACAATATGCTGTCAGTGAGGTAGTTTGCTTCACTATTCCTTTACCGGGATTGTCAGGCACAGAAGAAAGCATTCCATGACATTCCAGCAAGCCATGTAACAGCCCCAGTTTGCCACATGTGTACAGGTGCCGCCTACTCGCTATCCTAACTAGGGTTACTAGTTCAGCACAAATCGTTAAACATGGCAGTGACACTCTCCCTAGCTCACCCTCAAACAAACACACAGTTCATGCTGATCTAGATAGACAGACAGTTTACGAAACAGACATGCACCAGGAGGTAGTTAGAGACAATGGCCTTGAATACATGAACTCCCATTCACATATTGGTATAGTTCTGTCAGTATGTGGCCACATGGTCAATACAGTGGGATCGAAGACTGGAAGCATCTCTAATGGAAAAACCTATCTGGAATCGAAAAATAACGACGGTTTTTATCAGACACAGACAAATAGGAAAACTCTTGAGTTGAGCATATGTCCACAATGAACAAAATCAAGGCTGTGTGTTAAAAGTAAAATAGATACATATTAAGATTCCAGTAAGATTTGCAGGACAGAAGTATGAAAAAGAGCATTACAATTGAACAAATGTTGAATGTCTTCTAAAAGTGTTAAAAGTTGAGGTGGGAGATATCAGTGTTTTTTTTTTTTATCATTGTTTTTCTCTTGTTTTTGTTAGCATTTTTTTTTTCATTTCACAGAAAGGGCATTTTTGACTCCATGTATGTCTGCATACTATTTTCACTCACTGTTCTTGAAGGGCAGAATAGGACATCAGATCCCTTGAAATGGAGTTAAGATGGGTGGTGAGCCACCACAGAGTTTCTGGGAATCAAAACCAGGTCCTTCAAAAGAGCAGCGAATGCTTTTAATAGTGTATGCCTTTTCAGTCCTACCAGGTTTTCAAGGCACATTCTGTCCATATAGCCCACGCAGGCTTTGAAAATGCCATGCTCCTGCCTGAATCTGCAAAATGCTGGGAACACGTGGGCCATCAATCCCTGGCCCGTGATCTGTATGATTTCACAGAAGGTTACAGGTCAACAATGAGTGGTGATGCTAGGTCTAAGTATACTTAATAAATATCACAACGCACAAGAGCTCAAGTCTTGTTCTAATGAAACCTAGAAACTCCTTGTGGATCCACGGGTAGATGTCAATTTCCACAACTTACCACGGGGTCGTGTTTGGTGGCACTCTTCCCGGACTCCAATGTTGAGTACACTGGCTCACCTAGAAGTTAAACCAGGAAAATTCATGAGTTCTCCCTTTATTTTCAGGAGGTTTCCCAATCCAAATACCACTGACATGTCCCATTCCCCTTGTCGGGATAGAATACAGGGCGACAGGAATACAATAGCAATGCTCATCACGGTGACAAAAGCAGCCTCAGACTTGGGAGAATTTCGATAGAACACATATGGTTTTGAAGTGTGCTGGTGACATGTACAGCTGGCTCTTAGGCAATCTTGCTTACTTATTAGCCTTAAAGAACAACTAGAGATTCAGCATTCACATCCTGTCTGCATGGTATGCCAACCTTTCCTTCAGGACTGGACGGGCACTGTTATGGTCGAGAACCCTTACAAGTGACTCAACAAACATATAATGAAAAGTTCAATTTCTTAATATTATGTTTTGTTTATGTCCATTGCATTTATAACTACAACAGAAACACACCTTTCCTGATTCAGTGTATAATGAGTGACAGTAGCAGGCAACCTGACAGGTTAAATCTACTAAATATAAATGATGGAATGAGATAATTTATTAAGAACAAGAAAACAAATTATTTTACAGGTAGTCGTTTAAATATCCACTGGCGTCGGCCGGCTTCATATCGTTGTAGGAAACAGGATGGATGTAAATGGACTGTAATCTATGAGATGATACCCATGGAACTCAGGAGAGTTGGTATTATGGCCAGATAATGGAATGCATTACTATGGCATCAAAACTAACCTTACACATACACACACACATTAGCTGACACACCTATATCGTTCACAGCATGAATGGTGTGGTCAAATGGCTCCAGTGGTCAAGGGAACAGTCCACTCTTCCTTAGGACCCGAGCTTGGTTCACAGAAACTACACAGCAGCTGACAGCCATCTGTATCTGCAATTCCAGTTTCTCTGAAGGCTTCTTATGTCCTTCACATGTGTCACACATGAGCGTGATACACAGAAATAAGATGGAAGCATTGCCACAATCATGGGATAGCTGCCAAGGAGGGCTGTTAACAGGGCGTACTTACAGCCCAAAAGAGAAAAGTGCCTTGCACCGAAGCTCTATGTAGATGCTGGGACCAAAGCCCAAGTCCTCAGTTCTGCTGGAGGAGCCAGTATTAACCAGTCACCTACCATTTTTTTCCAGCCACAGACCCTGCCCTCTGGAAGCACAGAATAAAACGTACTCATTATGGAACCATGTTGATGGGACACTGGAACCAAATAAGACTTTACTTCAATTAAATTTTGATGGGCTATACCTGCAGGTACCTATACGTTTGTCTGGAACCACATGTTTCTACACATTCCTGCACTAATGAAATCGATAATAGTTGTTAAGATATCCCCAATACTGAGAATGCAGGCATAACAACAACGATTATGTTAGACATAATAATCCAATTAAAAGATACTATCCATATGGAGATCAAAGGGAAATACCTTACTCATAAAGTTAGTAATCATATCACACGTCCTTTCCAAAAACTAATCTGAAATTCTAATCGCATTAGGCTTCCAACTGAGCAACAGCAGCAGTACAGAAGGAACAGCAGTCGCCTAAACAGCCAATGAGAAGAACCGACTGCCTTGGAAAGTGACAAGTCTCCTTGTGTATCAGGAGGTGCCTGCAGGTGCATTTTGCACGTTCGGGAGCTGGTTGTTGGGAAGGGAGAAACGAGTCTGGTGGGGGCTCATATATGCTTTCATGATTTGTGAGGGGATCTTTGGGGAAGTGAAGATGGAATGTGACACGGCACCCCCACGTTTCTCAGGATCCAAGGGGAGGAGTGAAGCTGAACCCGTTTACGTTTCACTTATGCAACCAAAAGCTCCAGACCATATTTTTGATGTTCCCAACTCAACACCACAATACATGATCAAAGGAATAAATCTTGAGTGGAAATATGTACTTGTAAAGTACATAGCATTAATAAGAGATAACATAACTAACACTTTAAGGTGTATTTGTCCTATCTAAAGAGCTATATGAGATCTCAGTTCATTGACGTCTTACTGTAATAGAGCTTTCAATGGAGTAAACTTTCAGAATTCACATTCCTATCATGAGACCAACCTGTCATCCTCAACGTGAAATTCCCTGTAATGTCAGAGAAAGGACTTGCACCCCAAAAAAGGCATATCATTTACCTAGGAGTATAATAATAGAGGCCATGACAGAGAGGAGACACCTGGGAGCACTGATTGTTTCTTCTTCTTCATGTTATAGACACATGGACACATGATTCACAGCAACAAAATATTAAATGTATTTTAGATTTTAAATATGATTGGATGGGAACAATGACTTTGGGGGAAAACTTTGAAGTAATTGACTCCGGAATTTCCAGCCAAAACATTGAGTCATTACAGGATATATTGGCCTCGGTACATTCTTATCAATGAAGACACAGAAATTTAATCTGAAAACGATTTGCAGCTGGGCATGTGTGGCCCAGGAATCTACTCCCCGCACCCAGGAATCAAAAATATGTGAATATCTATGGTGTTAGGGAGGCCTGATGAAAAGAAAATTGGGGGAAAGGCTCACCATATAGAGTGGGGAGATAAAAAAAAGGAAAACAGACAATAAAAACAGACACAACTTGGAAATTTACAATTCTTCTGGCCTGTCAGGACACAATTCATTTTCAAAATTCCATAATGTGTATTAAGGTGATGCCTAGACATCATAGACATTTGGACTGTAAACTGAGAGCCCTCATGACCCTTTCCTTATCAAGTTGGTTCTGGGAACTGTTTCTAACAGAATCAAGAAACAAACTTTAAGTTAAGCACAGATCAACATTCAAAAATACTCAGACTTTTAAAACAAAACCTACCTGGCATTGGAGGAAACGGTGGTCCCACAAAGTCCCCTGGTGGGACATACCATCCAGAACCTCCACAGACGTTTCCTTGAGGAGGAGGTGGTGGGATCTGGCCTCTTGGATCAACTATAAAGGCAGGGCCCTCAGGTCCTCTCAGCTCAGAACCAAGTGGAGGAGTCAATTCATGTCCAGCTGCATCATGTGCATCATGGCCAGAGGTGGGCAAACGTGTCTCCTGGAACAGAGTGACAATATGCTGTCAGTGAGGTAGTTTGCTTCACTATTCCTTTACCGGGATTGTCAGGCACAGAAGAAAGCATTCCATGACATTCCAGCAAGCCATGTAACAGCCCCAGTTTGCCACATGTGTACAGGTGCCGCCTACTCGCTATCCTAACTAGGGTTACTAGTTCAGCACAAATCGTTAAACATGGCAGTGACACTCTCCCTAGCTCACCCTCAAACAAACACACAGTTCATGCTGATCTAGATAGACAGACAGTTTATGAAACAGACATGCACCAGGAGGTAGTTAGAGACAATGGCCTTGAATACATGAACTCCCATTCACATATTGGTATAGTTCTGTCAGTATGTGGCCACATGGTCAATACAGTGGGATCGAAGACTGGAAGCATCTCTAATGGAAAAACCTATCTGGAATCGAAAAATAACGACGGTTTTTATCAGACACAGACAAATAGGAAAACTCTTGAGTTGAGCATATGTCCACAATGAACAAAATCAAGGCTGTGTGTTAAAAGTAAAATAGATACATATTAAGATTCCAGTAAGATTTGCAGGACAGAAGTCTGAAAAAGAGCATTACAATTGAACAAATGTTGAATGTCTTCTAAAAGTGTTAAAAGTTGAGGTGGGAGATATCAGTGTTTTTTTTTTTATCATTGTTTTTCTCTTGTTTTTGTTAGCATTTTTTTTTTTCATTTCACAGAAAGGGCATTTTTGACTCCATGTATGTCTGCATACTATTTTCACTCACTGTTCTTGAAGGGCAGAATAGGACATCAGATCCCTTGAAATGGAGTTAAGATGGGTGGTGAGCCACCACAGAGTTTCTGGGAATCAAAACCAGGTCCTTCAAAAGAGCAGCGAATGCTTTTAATAGTGTATGCCTTTTCAGTCCTACCAGGTTTTCAAGGCACATTCTGTCCATATAGCCCACGCAGGCTTTGAAAATGCCATGCTCCTGCCTGAATCTGCAAAATGCTGGGAACACGTGGGCCATCAATCCCTGGCCCGTGATCTGTATGATTTCACAGAAGGTTACAGGTCAACAATGAGTGGTGATGCTAGGTCTAAGTATACTTAATAAATATCACAACGCACAAGAGCTCAAGTCTTGTTCTAATGAAACCTAGAAACTCCTTGTGGATCCACGGGTAGATGTCAATTTCCACAACTTACCACGGGGTCGTGTTTGGTGGCACTCTTCCCGGACTCCAATGTTGAGTACACTGGCTCACCTAGAAGTTAAACCAGGAAAATTCATGAGTTCTCCCTTTATTTTCAGGAGGTTTCCCAATCCAAATACCACTGACATGTCCCATTCCCCTTGTCGGGATAGAATACAGGGCGACAGGAATACGATAGCAATGCTCATCACGGTGACAAAAGCAGCCTCAGACTTGGGAGAATTTCGATAGAACACATATGGTTTTGAAGTGTGCTGGTGACATGTACAGCTGGCTCTTAGGCAATCTTGCTTATTAGCCTTAAAGAACAACTAGAGATTCAGCATTCACATCCTGTCTGCATGGTATGCCAACCTTTCCTTCAGGACTGGACAGGCACTGTTATGGTCGAGAACCCTTACAAGTGACTCAACAAACATATAATGAAAAGTTCAATTTCTTAATATTATTTTTTGTTCATGTCCATTGCATTTATAACTACAACAGAAACACACCTTTCCTGATTCAGTGTATAATGAGTGACAGTAGCAGGCAACCTGACAGGTTAAATCTACTAAATATAAATGATGGAATAAGATAATTTATTAAGAACAAGAAAACAAATTATTTTACAGGTAGTCGTTTAAATATCCACTGGCATCGGCCGGCTTCATATCGTTGTGGGAAACAGGATGGATATAAATGGACTGTAATCTATGAGATGATACCCATGGAACTCAGGAGAGTTTGTATTATGGCCAGATAATGGAATGCATTACTATGGCATCAAAACTAACCTTACACATACACACACACATTAGCTGACACACCTATATCGTTCACAGCATGAATGGTGTGGTCAAATGGCTCCAGTGGTCAAGGGAACAGTCCACTCTTCCTTAGGACCCGTGCTTGGTTCACAGAAACTACACAGCAGCTGACAGCCATCTGTATCTGCAAATCCAGGTTCTCTGAAGGCTTCCTATGTCTTTCACATGCGTCACACATGAGCGTGATACACAGAAATAAGATGGAAGCATTGCCACAATCATGGGATAGCTGCCAAGGAGGGCTGCTAACAGGGCATACTTACAGCCCAAAAGAGAAAAGTGCCTTGCACCGAAGCTCTATGTAGATGCTGGGAACAAAGCCCAAGTCCTCAGTTCTGCTGGAGGAGCCAGTATTAACCAGTCACCTACCATTTTTTTCCAGCCACAGACCCTGCCCTCTGGAAGCACAGAATAAAACGTACTCATTATGGAACCATGTTGATGGGACACTGCCAAAAAAGACTTTACTTCAATTAAATTTTGAGGGACTATACCTGCAGGTTCCTATACGTTTGTCTGGAACCACATGTTTCTACACATTCCTGGAGTAATGAAATAGATAGTAGTGGTTAAGATATCCCCAATACTGAGAATGCAGGCATAACAACAACAGGAATCTCAATGTTGTTTTGATTTGCATTTCCCTGATAGCTAAGGATGTGGAGCACTTTCTTAAGTGTCTTTCAGCCTTTTTGATTTCCCCTATTGAGAATTCTTTCTTCAGTTATGTACCCCATTTTTTAATAGGCTCATTTTGTGTTTTGTTGACTAGTTTCTTGAGTTGTTTGCATATTTTGGAGATCAGCCCTTTGTGGGATATAGGATTTGTGAACATCTTTCCCATTCTGTGGGCTGCCATTTGGTCTTGTCCGCTGTGTCCTTTGCTTTACAGAAAGTTTGGAGAGTTCCCATTTATTAATTTTTCGTCTCAGTTTCAGTGCCCCATTCAGGAAGTGGTATCCTATACCAATTTGTTCAAGGATACCTCCTACTTTCTATTCTAAGAGGTTCAATGTGGTTGGATTGATGTTGAGGTCTTTGATCCATTTGGACTTGCATTTTGTGCATGGCAACAGACATGGTTCTATCCGTAGTCTTCTACACATCCTCATCCAATTGTGCCAGCACCATTTATTGGAGATGCTATCCTTTTCCCATTGTATAATTTTTGCTGTTTTGTCAAAAATCAGGTGTTCATAGGTATGTGGGATAATATGAGGATTTTCAATTAGATTCCATTGGTCTACCTGTCTATTTTTATGCCAATACCAGGCTGTTTTCAGAACTATAATTCTGTAGTAGAGCTTAAAGTCAGGAATGGTGATGCTTCCTGAAGTTCTTTTATTGTATAGGGTTTTTTTTTTTTTTTTGGCTATCCTGGGATTTTGTTTTTCCACATAAAGTTGATTATTATCCTTTCAAGGTCAGTGAAGAATTGTGGTGGGATTTTAATGGGAATCGCATTGAATCTGTAGGTGCCATATTTACTATGTTTATCCTACCTAAGAGCATGGGAGATCTTTTCATTTTCTGGTATCTTTAATTTCTTTGTTTTGAGCGACCAAGTTATTATATAGGTCTTTCACTTGATTGGTAAATATTACCCCAAGATACCTGATGTTGCTTGTGGCTATTGTAAAGGGTGATGTTTCTCTGATTTCTTTCTCTGTCTCTTTGTCGTCTGAAAATTGTAGGGCTACTGACTTTTTTGAGTTTATCTTGTATCCTGCTAGTTTGCTGAAGGTGTTCATCAGCTGTAGGAGTTCCGTGGTAGAGTTTATTGTGTCACTTATGTAAACTATCATATCGTCTGCAAATAGAGACCAATGAGATGATACCTAGGGAGCAAAGGACAGTTTGTACTATGGCCAAATATAGGAAACCATTACTATGTCACCACAATTACCCTTCCACACACACATTAGGTGGCACTCCTAAAATATTATCAACATGAATGGTGTGGATAAATGGGTTCAGTGTTTAAGGATACAGGCTGCTCTTCCTTAGGACCTGTGTTTAATTCCCAGCAACAATACAACAGCTCACAACCATCTGTAACAGCACTTCCAGGGGCTTTGATGCCCAGTTCTGGCCTTCTCATACATCACACATGAATGTGATACGCAGAAAGAAGATACTAGGGATGCCCCAGTCATGGTATATCTGCCAAGATATGCTGCTAACAGGGAGTACTACCATCCCAACAGAGAGTATTGCCTTGCACTATAGCTATATGTGGATGCTGGGAACAAAGGCCAAGACCTCAGTTCTTGTGGAGGAGCCAGTATTAACCAGTGATCCACCATTTATCCAGCTCAGACCCTTCCCTCTGGAACTACATAGTAAAAAGTACTCATTTATGGAACCATGTTTATGGGACACAAGCTGGTTTTAATATTAACACTGCCAAATAAGAATTTACTTCAATTAAAATTTGATTGATTGTAGCTACAGTTACTTTTACAATTGTCTACAACCAGATGTTCTACACATTCCTGGTGTAAAGAGACAGAGGTTAGAGTTTAAGGTATCCTCATCACTAAGACTGTATGCCTAACTCCCTTCATCATATAAGAGGTAATAATCAATGTAAATGTTACTATCCATAGTGAAATAAATGGAATAACTTACTCAAAGATAGTATTTAAATCATCCTTCTTTCCAAAATACTATTCTGAAATTTAATTGTATTAAGCTTCCTTCTGAACCACAACAGAGTCACAGAACGAACAGCAGTTGTCAGAGTGCAAATGACAATAAATTATTGTCATGGAAATTGCCAGGTCTCCTTGTGTTTCAGGAGGTCCTGGTGTAGGATGGAGTTTCATGTGCATGTTGGGAAAGTGGAATTGATTCTGGAGGGAGATCATTTCTACACTCAGGATGTGGGGGTTTGGGAAAATGCAGCACTTTTGTTGAGGAAATTTTGAAAGCCCATAGGTCCATGCACTTTTCTCAATTTCAGGAGATGGGTCTAGGTCATCGGAAAGTAAAACCCTATACCTTACACTTATTAAACCAATAGCTCCAGCCCTTGTGGTAATATGTCAACACTCATATAATACTTGATTTACAAACAAATCTTTACATTGAAAAATGGACTTCTTTGCTACATATGATTAATAAGTAAGAACATCGCCAATGATTTCAGTTGTATTTGTCCAATCTTGTAGCTATGCCAGATCTCAATATGCTGGAGGCCTATTTTAAAATAGATTTCAATACAGTAAAACTTTCATACTTAACAGTCCTATGATAATATCGACCTGACATTCGACAAGAGAAATTTCCTATAATGCCAGTGGAATAAATTCACTCAAAACACAAATATCGTTCTCCAAGGAGCTTAAGACTAGAGGCCATGGCAGAGATAAGTCACCAAGCACAACTGAGCTTGTTCTTTTCTAGTACTTGAAAACATGACTTACTGTGTACACACACATGATGTCAAAGGGGTAATTATGCTGTAAAAGCAACTAATTACATTTATTTTAAAATGTAAGTGTATAAAGGAATTTCATGAATTCACCAAATAATAAACTGATTTTGGATTTTAAACACGATCATGTGAAAACTATTGCTTAGAAGTCATACTGTGAAACACTTTAGTCTATAATCGTAAGTCCATATTTAATAATTATTTGAAATAATGGCCTCAATTCATTACTATCAAATGAAACACACATAGTTTTAATCCTAATACTATTTGCTTCTGGGTATATTTTAAACTTGAATTTAATCCCAGTACATGGGAAGCAGAGACAGGTGGATCTCCATTACTCACGGGAAGCCTCATCTACAGAGAATGTTCCAAGACAGGCTCCAAAGCTAGAGAAACCCTGCAATATGGAGGTAAAAACAACAACAAAAACAAGCAAATAAACAAAAAACAGCTTGTAATTTTACTGATCTTCTGGCTTATCATAACACAGTTCAAATTCAACATTCCATAAGATGGATCAAGTTGAAGCCTTGAAATCCTTTGCTGCTGAAATGTAACCCGTGATCCCATGCAATGTTTTCCTCCTTAAGTTGGTTCTGGTCTGTGTTTCTCACAGTAACAGGAATCAAACTTGAAGGAGAGAATAGATAAAAATGGACACATACAGAGACTTTTAGATAAGCCTACCTGACATTGGAGGAAACTGTGGGCCTGCAAATTTCTTTTGTGGGACATACTGTCCAGGACCTCTACAGATGTTTCCTGGAGGAGGAGGTGGTGGGATCCGGCCTCTTCGATCATATTGAGAGGCAGGGCCTCTAGGACCTCTAGAGCCTCTAGGGCCTCTAAGACTGGGAACAGGTGGAGGAGTCAAGCCATGACCAGCTGCATTGTTTTCAGGAGGTCTAGTGGTGGGCAACGTTTCCTTCTGTAACAGAATGATAATCCACATCAGTAGTCAGTGAAGTGGCTTGACACAGCTCCTTTACTGGGAGTGTCAGGCAAAGAAAAAGAAGTCCATGACATTCCAGCAAGTCTGTGAACAGTTTGAGTTTCCCACATGTGTGTAGGATCAGCTTATTTGATATCCTAATTAATTTTACTAATTAAACAGAAATCTTCAAGCATATTAGTAACAATCTACCTAGCTCACCCTAAAACAAAAACACAGTTCAGCTACATCAAAAAACGACACTTTTTAAGATATCTGAAATAGTGTATAGTACATAAAAAAAAGCTTGGAAGTTCATCTAAATGTTGTACTTCATAAAGTGGGAGATATCAGGTTTCTTTCTTTTGTTTGTTTATTTTAATACTTTTTCATCTTACTGGAATGTGTTTTTTTCTGCATGCATATCTGCATACTCTATACATTCAATATTCTGGAAGGATAGAATACAATTTCAGATGTCTTAAAATGGAGTTAAGAAGGGTGGTGAGCCCACACTCAGGTGCTAGGAATCAAATCCAGGTAATGTAGGAGAGCCACCAGTGTTCTTAAAGTGTATGCATTTCTAAAGCTTATATTTTTTTGAGGCAAATGCTAGTTCATATAGTCATATAGTCCACATTGGCTTTCAAATTACCATGCCTGGCCTCAGCCTGCCAAAATGATAGGATTACATGGGCCATCAAAACCTGCCTTGTGCTCCATACTATTTCACAGAAGGTTACAAATCAATAAAGAATGTGTTAATCTAAGTGCAAGTGCATTTTATTAATATAACAAAGTAGAAGAGCTCAAGCCTTGTTCTAATAAAACCAAGAAACTAGTTGTAGATCCACAGGTAGAATTCAATTTCCAATACTTACCCCAGTATCATGTTTGGTGGCATGCTTTCCGGATTCCAAAGTGGAAGGTACTGGCCCATCTAGACAAAAATTACACCCCCCCAAAAAAAAAGCTACATGAGTACTAATTTTATTCCCAGACCATTAACAGATGCAAATGGCCCTGATATATCCCACTCCCCTTGCAGGTACAGAGAACAATGCGACTTAAATACAATAATATACTTCATTAGGGTGCCAAAAGCAGCCTCAGACTAGGAGAAATTTAAACAGCACAGATATCCTTTTGCAGGGTGATGTTGACCTATTCAGCCCTGTCAGCCTAAGGAAACAACTCAGGATGCACCACCCAGTTCCATCCTTCTACCTGTGCCAACCTTGCCCTCAGCATATAGAATATACTATTACGTAAAAATTTCCCTAATAAATAACTCAACAAATACACAATGAAAATTTAAATTTCTGAATTTTATTCTTTCTTAATGTTAGCTAGTTTAGTACCTACTATAGACTGTAACATGTGAGCTATATAAACACTATTCTCCCGAAGATTGTTCTGGCCTATGTTTCTCACAGTAATAGTAACCAAACTTGAACAAAAGCTGATAAATATTGAGTCATACGTGGACTTTCATGTAGCCTACCTGGAAATGGATGAAAAGTTGGGTTAGCAAAATCCCATGGTGGAATGCAATGTCTTGGATCTCCATAGAGATTTTCTGGAGGATATGGTGGTGGGGGGAAGAACCCAGCTCTTATAGGAAGGTAAGGTATAAATCCCCATGGTTCGTATGCATTTCTTCCTGTTGGAAGAGATGGGTAAAGGACAATGCAAGTTGAAACCACATACTACACACTTGTTCAACCACTAAGTCAGGCCCATATCCTGATATCCACACACTAACACCAACATATTTCAACTCTCAAATAAATACTTCTCACCTAGTTAGGAAAAATAATAACTTCACCATCAGTTTCAGGTGTGTTTGTACTAATTTGGAAGGTAAGCAGACCAACACAGGCTCCAAAGTGATAGCAAATCCTTGAATTGAGGAAAACAAAACAAACAAACAAACAAAAAAACCAACCCTCTGGTAAAATTGCTGATTTTTCTGACCTATCAAAAAACAATCAAAATTCAAAATTCCCTAAGTCAAGGGAAGCCTTGACTTCCCTTGTGGCTGGGATATAACCTGTGAACCATATAAACCCTTACAACCTCAAGTTGGTTAAGGATAGTTTTAACACAGTAACTGGAAGCAAACTTGAAGAAAACACAGATAAACATTGACATACACAAGAACCATTAAAAAAGCTTACCTGCCATTGGGGGAAATGGTGGACCAGGGAAGATTCTTGTAGGAAAATAGCCACATTGATCACCATAGATGTTTTCTGGAGGATATGGGAGTGGGGGAAAGAACCCAACTCTTGGGTGAAGATAAGGTGGAAAGCACTTTGGTTCATACACATTTCTCCCTGCTCAAAGAGATGGGTAAAAGACAATGGTAGAAGAAATCCTGTACTGTACACTTATTGAAACACTAACTCCAGCCCCTACTCTGTTATCCAAACACTCACATCACAATATTCGTTCTCACATATAAAACTTGACCTTCAAAATTGGACTTCTTATCTACTTAGGAATAATAAGAACATCAACAACACTTTCGGGTTTGTTTGTCCTAACTTGGCAGATAAAAAGATCTCAATGCAATCCACACTTTCTGTAAAACAGCTTTTCCATGGAGTAAAACTTTCAAACTTAACATGCATATCAGTGATCCTGAACTGATATCCTAATAGAAACATTTCCTCTAATGCCAAGGACTAACTTAATACTTCCCAAACAAAACTCATGCCATTCCAATAGAAGTTTAAGAGCAGAGGTGAGGACAGAAAGAGAGAGAGAGAGAGAGAGAGAGAGAGAGAGAGAGAGAGAGAGAGAGAGAGAGAGAGAGAGATACCTAGGACAACTAAGCTGGTTCTTATCTATTACTTAAAAACATAATTAACTGTGTAGAAACTCATGATTCCAAAGGAGAAAGTATGATGTAAAAGCAGTACATTACATTTCTTTTAAAATGTAATGGTAGGAAAATATTTCAATGAATTCAACTAATAGCTATGGTCTCAGATTTTAAATATGATCCTGTAGGAACTACTACACAGGAGAAATGATTTAAAATATTTTAGTCAGATATCTTAAGAAAAACAACTATAATTAATTACTATAATGGCCTCAAAACATTTCTGTCAAATAAAATACAAATATTTTAAGGTGAAACTGCTTGTAGCAGGACATTTGTGCCTCAAGACTGTAAACCCAGCATTTGGGAAGCAGAGACAGGTGGATATTTGTGATTTCAAGGCTAGTCTAGTATGCACAATGATTTTCGGGAAAGTCTCCAAAGCTATAGAGAAACCCTGCCTAGAGGAATAAAACAAGGAAAATGTGCTTGTGAATTTATTGATTATCTGATCTAACACTGGACATATTAAATTCTAATTACCTAGGGTGGATTGACTTCCTTTCTTGCTGAATAGTGACCTGTGAGCCATATAAACCCTTTCCTCCTCAGGTTAGTTCCAGCCAGTGTTTCTTACACTAACAGGAAGCGAACTTGAAAGGAAGCACTGATAAACACTGATGCACATACATGGTCCTTTAAAAAAGCCTACCTGGCATAGGAGGGAATGGTGGGCCTGGGAAGTCCCTTGGTGGATCATACTGTGGAGCATCTCCATAGATGTTTCCTGGAGGCAGAACATGGCAACCTGGATCCCCTGGGAAGGCAGGGCCTCTGGGGGGTCTGACCTCAGGAACCAGTGGAACATTCAAGTCTTGTCCAGAAGCTTTGCATCCAGCATAGCCAGAATTGGGAAAAGTTGATTTCTGTAACAGAGTGGCAATCAACAGTCAGTGAAATTGTTTGATTCACAGATCCTTTACTGGATGTGAAAGGCGTAAAAGAAAGCAGTACATGGAACTCCAGAAAGCATGAGAACAGGCAGTTTTCCACAGAAGGGTAGGAGCCCCTTATTTGTTATCCTAAGTATTTTAAATAACTCAGGAGAAATCTTTAAGCATGATAGGTAGTAACACTCATCCTAAAATGCAAGTACAGTTCAAGCATATCAAAACAGACTCTCTAAAAATAGAAATGTATCATGGGGTGGTAGCACAGGTTTTAAATAACAGAACTCAGAAAGCAAAGGTAGGTGGATCTCTGCCAGTTCGAGGCCAATCTGGTGAAAAGTGTGAGTTCTGAGTTCGAGGACATGCTCCATAGATTCTGGAAAACGGTATCTCCAGGGGGGGGGGGGGGACATACAAATAAAAGATAAAAGGAAAATGGTAAAGATGTTGATTTTTAAAAATGGCCAAAATTAATGCTATATTTGAAAACAAAAATAAACTTTAAGATTCAAATAAGGTATCAAGGAAGAAATATCTGAAATAGTGTACAGCATGCAAATAAATCTTGAAATTCATCTAAACGTTGAACTTTTTAAAGTATTAGGTACCTTATTTTAGTGTTCTTTTAAATTACACATGAATTGGTATATTGCCATCATGTATGTCTGCATACTACACACATCTAGTGTTCTGGAAGGATAGACTTGGGCTTCAGATCTCTTGAAACAGGAGTTAAGTATTGGGAGCCATCACTCAGGTGCTTGGAAACAAACCCAGGTCCTCTACGAGAGTTGGCAAGCCTCTTAACCTCTAAGCCATTTCTCCAGCCTGTGTAATTTTTTGAGACAAGATCTGCTTATACAAAACAAACTAGCTTTCAAATTGCCATCCTTCTGCCTAAATGCTAGGATTACATGGACCATCAATACCTGGCCTGTGATCTGTACAATTTCCCAGGTTATAAGCCAACAATGAAAGGGTTAATGCTAAGTTCAGGTATATTTCATAAATATGGAGATATCATACAGTAGAAGAGCTCTGTCTTGTTCTAATCAAATCAAGAAACTCCTTGTGGATCCACGGGTAGATTTCAATGTCCAATACTTACCCCAGGGTTATGTTTGCTGGCACTCTTCCTGGATTCCAAAGTAGAGGATACTGGCCTATCTAGACAGGAAAATTAAACCAGGAAAACTTGATGAGTTTTATTTTATTCCTAGACCATTTTCAGATCCAAATGGCACTGACATGTTCCACTCCCCATGCCAGGGAAGAGAATAAATTGACACAAATACAATAGTGTTCCTCATTAGGATTCTCAAAGCAGAGGGAGACAGAACAGATATTCTTTTGTCATGTGCTGCTGACCTTTCCAGCTGGACCCTAAGCAATTTGAAGATTGTGTGTGGAAATGTCAGGGATGAACAAGAAATCTAGTGCAATAGAAACTCCCAGGAAACTACAAGTCTGACCACAGTTAAGGGATCCAGATCCTGTACCGGCCATTTGCTATAATCAGGTGAGGCTTCAAATTGAGGGACTGAGAGACCAACTCAGCAACAAAAGCTTAACCTTACAAGTAGTCCTGCCTACAAAAAGAGATGGAGGAAATGTGTCTCACAATCTGTGTGAGATGCCAACTGTGGTGGTTTGGGAAAAAATGGCTCCCAAAGGGAGTGGCACTATTAGGAGGTATGGCCTTATTGGTGGAAGTGCGTCATTGTGCAGAAGGAGAGTGAGAAGAATATGTTGTTTCTATGTGAAATGAAAAAAAAAATTTAAAAATATGTTCATGGATATATATAAATATATAATATGCTGTCAATATAAGAATCTATATTTAAAAAGGCAGTTGAAGGACAAAAGCCACATGGCAGCATCCTCTGAAGAGTTGTTAACATCGCTTCTGAACAGATGCTTTCCATTGTATCTACCATTGTCTAACTTTCTAAGGATTATATATTGCTTTTATGTTTTGTTTTTAAAGGCAGATAAAGCAGAGAATGTTACTCATGTAACCTATGATTATACATTTGTATTGGTCAAAAAAAATGCACAATTCAATTCCTTGAGCTTTCACCCTTCCCATTATTACTTCAATTACCCAAAGTGTAAGGGAAACTAAATGTGTTTTCAGGCTCTTGTCTTGATGCTAAGAGCAAATGATGACATAGCATAAAACTTGGTCTCTAGGATTCACAGAGAAAGGGACTGAAATTTAGTATGTGATTACTTCAGGCCAGAATTAGCCTTTAAATCATGAGTTCGATTTCTTGAATTGTAAATTTTAGGTCAGATATAGAACAAGTATGCATGCTTCTATGCATGGTAAAATTAATAGCATTTTGGGAATAGAAATAGCTAACAGACAGTAAAATAGTGGTCCAGGAAGAGAAAGAAGCAAAACGGGTTGAAACAGAGATTTAATGATGTCAAGATTACAAAAGTTTCAATATAAAACTTTATTGTAAATAATTACCAGTCATAAGTTCTTTTAAATCTGCTCAATCAAGAATAAAATGGGAATGATGAGGTAGAAATACATGTTGTAAAAATGTAGAAACAGAACAGGGGGAAACCGTGTGTTCAACACAAAGCTTAGCTTCCTGTCTGGAGCAGAAACACCTCCTGACCACTGACTTTTCCCAATGACACTAGGGAACCATTCTAGTCACTATCACAGCTCTGTGCAAGAGAATGAGTTCTTATGCTGTCCCTTGACACCTATGCAAAATCCAACTGAATAGAGAAAAATCACTGATTCAACCCCCTGATAGGAAATTCATTAGTTAGGTCTCAACCTCCATTCCTATCAGTACGCAAGACCAAGAACATGAACACCAGTCTGGAGAAACTTCAACTCCCTACCTCAGAAAGAGGTGCCTTAGGACAGTTACATGGTGTCAGCTCTCTCAACCCAACCCACAGAAAACAATCAACATTTCACACATTAAGAATAAAACAAAAGATGTAGAGATTCATGCCCTTAATTCCAGCACTCCATGGGCAGAAACAGGAATGGCTCCAAATTCAAGGCAAGCATGGTCAACACAGCAAGTGCCTGGACAATCAAAGCTACACACACAAAAACCCTGTCTCTAAGAAACAAACAAATCAATAACTAGAAAGTCAAAATAAGAGAACCAGAAATTATATAAGAAACCAGTCAGTAGAACTTCCAGGATATAGGGGAATTACTCACTGTGTCAGCCTGAGACCCTGAGCTCTCTAAATAACCTACTGTAGAAAAATTATCTTACAGCTGTTAACTAATCATCATACATTTAGCACAAAATTGGGTGTGCCTGTGTCTGCTTGTGCATGCTCTCTCTCTGTATATCTGTCTCTCTCTCTCCCTCTCTCTCTCTCTCTCTCTCTCTCTCTCTCTCTCTCTCTCTCACACACACACACACACACACCCATTGGTTTTGAACCTTAAAACTAGTCAGTGGACAAAAGAAAATCCTGAAATTCATCATTAGACAATAGCCTGTCTTTCTTTCAAGTATAAAACATATTTAAGGTTTTAAAATGTATTGCTTTATTTTGGGTCATTTATATCTAACTAAAAGTAGTAGGGTGCATACTTTGTAAGATACTCAAATCAGAAAATCCACAAACGTTGGCTAGGCAGCGGTGGTGCATGCTTGTAATCCCTGCACTTGGGAGGCAGAGGCAGGCAGATTAAATGAGCTTGAGACCAACGTCATGAACAAGAGCTAGTTCCA
This sequence comes from Phodopus roborovskii, assembly GCF_943737965.1. NCBI lineage: Eukaryota > Metazoa > Chordata > Mammalia > Rodentia > Cricetidae > Phodopus > Phodopus roborovskii. Next base: position 244,185 of record NW_026126748.1, on the reverse strand, counting down.
GGACAGCCTCCAAAGCCAAAGAAAAACCCTGTCCCATTTCTCAAAATAAATAATTAAATAAATAAATAGAAAGAAATTAAAAGAAAAAAGAAAAATGTGCTCTCCGGGCTTGGGCTTAGGTTCCAGCTACATGGCTAAACGCGCCAAGATGGTCGGGATCATCGGGAAATACGGGACCCACTATGGTGCCTCCCTCCGGAAAATGGTGAAGAAAATTGAAATCAGCCAGCACGCCAAGTACACTTGCTCCTTCTGTGGCAAGACCACGATGAAGAGATGAGCAGTTGGCATCTGGCACTGTGGTTCCTGCATGAATATAGTGGCAGGTGGGGCCTAGACTCACAACACTATTTCTGCAGTCACAGTGAAGTCTGCCATCAGAGGACTGAAGGAACTGAAAGACCAGTAGAAATGCTATTGCTTGGAAACCCCTGCCTCTAATAAATGAGTTAATTTACGTTAAAACAAAAAAGAAAAAAAATATTTTATGTTAATTTATGTTGTTTTGTTATTTTTAGTTTTTTTCTGTAATTTACATATGCAAGTATTTTGTGTACTTGCATGCCTCTGGACTATATACTCACAACCATGAACTACATACCTGTATAGAGCATTAACATACATGCTGGTACATATCATGCATGATGTATAACATGGGCAAGCATATTGTACATAGCATTGCATGCATGCCTGTGCTCTACTTGCATGCTTAGTGCACTACGTGTATGCCTTTTGCAACAATGAATACCTGGTACATTACAGGCATGCCTAGTGTACTTCATGAATATCTGTATACTATATGTATGGGTAAGCACCACATACATTGTGAAATTGTAGGTAAAAGTGGCCATTGGTTTTCCTGGGATTGGAATTGCCATGTGGATGTTAGGAACCAAGACCATGTCCTCTTATCTGCACTAGATTCCAGTCTTAACTAATGATTCACCATCAGTCCAGCCCCCCACAAACTTCTCTTTTGAAGGACTAATTTTTTGCACAGCTGAAAAGACTAATTTAGTGGAAAACGTTTATGGGAAACTGGCTGGGTTCAGTAATACCAAAGACAAACAATGCTTTAAATAAATTAAAATTCATTTGATTAAACACACAGTTACCTTTACTTTTGCCTAAAATCATGGTGAACACATTTCTGGTATAAAGAAACAGCTTTTTGAGTTTAAGATACATCAATTATGAGATTGCCTGTATAAAACTTCCACAATTATGGATGACATAATCAAAGTAAAATACATTATGCAGGATAAAATGAAGTGGAAATAATTCACTCATAAGATTCATATTTAAATCATCTTTTCTACAAACTACTATCCTGACAATATGTTTCCATTAAGCTGCAATTTGAGCAACAATATAATCACATAAGTAACAAAAGTGATCTTGAACTGAAAATGAGAAGAAATGACCGCCATAGAAATGGTCAGGTCTCCTGTGTTTGTGGAGGTTCTGGGGAAGATTGTTTGGAAGGCAGAATCAAGTCTGGAGAGAGTTCATTTCTACTTCTCAAAAGAGAGAGTGGGGAGAAGAACCCAGAAGTTGGGAGAAGGGAAAATGGAAAGCCCCTCAGTTTGTACACATTCTACCCTGTTGCAAGAGATGAGTAAACGACAGTGGAGGTTGAAATCCGGTATGGCACACATGGTAAACCACAAACTACAGCCCATACTGGTACAAAACTCACACCACAATATTTGATCTTACAAATAATCTTGATATTTAAAGTGGACTTCTTACCTACATGGGATTCATAAGAACACCACCACCAATTTCAGATGTCTTTGTGCTGTCTTAGCAGCTACTCTTGATCTCAATACACTCAAGACATATTGTAGAACAGATTTCAATGAGGTAAAACTTTCAAGAGTAACATTGAAATCAGTGATCCTGGCATGATATCCTAAATAAATTTTTCTGTAATGACAAGAACAACTACAAAACTTCCGAAAGAAAATACATGTCATACTCTTGGAAGGTTAAGAATAGATATGAGGGAAGAGAACAGGCAGGGATAACTAAGCTGGTTCTTCTCTATTACTTTAAAACATGATTTATTGTGTAGAAACTTCTGATTCCAAAGGGGAAAGTATGCTATAAAAGAAAAAAAAAACTTTTATTTTAAAATGTAAGTGTAAGAAGAAATTTCAATGATTTCAGCAAATAATTAATGTGATCTTAGCACTTTAGCCAGTAATCTAAAGACAAAATATAAATAATTAATGTAAATATCAGCCTCAGTACACATTTCTATAAAATGGTATACGCATAATTTGGGCCTGAAACCTGCTTGTAGCTAGGTATTGGTGGCACAGGCATTTAATCCCAAAATTGGAAAGCAGAGTCAGGTGGATCTCTGTGAGTTCAAGCTTAGCCTGGTCTACAGAGTGAATTCCAGGACAGGCTCAAAAGTTATAGAAAAACCCTGCCTTGAGGAGAAAAAAAAGTGCTTGTAAATTTGCTGATCTTCTGAACTATCACAGTACATTTAAAATTCAAAATTCCCTAAGGTAGTTCAAGGTGAAACATTGACTTCTTTGCTGCTGGACTGTTACCTGTGAGCCATGACAACCCTTTCTCCCTCAAGTTGCTTCTGGCCAGTGTTTCTCATCGTAACAGGAACCAAACATGAAGGAACACACAGATACATATTTATTCATATAAGGGCCTTTTAAAAAGCCTACCTGACTTTGGAGGAAACCTTGGGCCAGCACATCCCTTTGATGGGACATACTGTCGAGCATCTGCAGGAAGTGGTGGTGGTTTCTGGCCTCTTGGATTCTGTGGAATGGCAGGGTGTCCATGATCTCTAGGGCCTGAAACCTTGGCCACCAGTGGAGGAGTCAAGCCATGGACAGCCACTTTGCATTTAGCAGGGCCAGAGTTGGGAAAAGTTGCTTTCTGTAACAGAGTCACAATCATTAGTCTGTGTAGTGGCTTGATTCACAGCTCCTTTCCTGGGAGTGGCAGGCAAAGAAGAAAGAATTCCATAATGTTGAAGCAAGAATGGTAACAGGCTCAGTTTTCCACATGGGTTGAGGAGGTCCTTGTTTTCTCTCCTAAGTAATTTTACGAACTCAACAGAAATCTTTAAGCATGGTAGTAACACTCTACCTAGCTCACTCTCAAACACAATTATAGATCATGAAGATCGAAATGGATACTTTTTAAACTAGATATACACCAGGAAGATGAGGTAGTGAGATTGAATCCCAGAACAAGGGTTGTAGAGGAAGGTGGATCTCTGTCTATTCAAGGCTAGCCTTGTCAATAGAGTGACTTCCATGACTGGAACCATTGCTACTTTGAAACCCTATCATTAAGAAAAAGAAAAAAAAATAACCATACACATTTATCAAACACACAGGAAATGAAAATGGTTAAGATGCTGTTAGGTCTCCCGGAGCACAGGGGAAGTGGCAGGAATGGGGGCAGTGAAAGGAGAGAAAAGTAGGAGAAAACGAGGGGCAGGAAAGGAAAACACGTGCAACCAGGAAGATATAGCCTGGTTAAGAATAGAAGACAGGGAGAGAGAGAGAGAGAGAGAGAGAGAGAGAGAGAGAGAGAGAGAGAGAGAACATAAAAGAGGGAGCCAATATTGGTTTGAAAAGAAAACTGAACACAAAGAAAGGACTAGAGACCTACAAGACTGCCACCAACTAACAATATGAGCATCCATGGAAAGGCTACCATAAATGCCCTTCCCGGAGAGTGAGATCAACAATTATCCATGGAGCCCTCATGGAATACCTTTTGGAAACAGGAGCAAACACACATACATAAACACTGAGTCGAGCTAGAACCCAGAAGCAGATGGAGAGGACAAGACCAGGCAGCAGAAACACATAGAGACAGCTTACGTGAACAAGGAAGAGATAATGGGCCACCAGACTGATAGCTGGGAAGCCAGCATGGGACTGACTCAGGCCCCGCTGAATATGGGTCTCAGCCAGAAAGACTGAACAGTCTAAGGGACCTCAGACAGTGGAGCCAAGATGTATCCCTGGTGCACCAAAGGACCTTGTGAACATATCCCCCATGGAGGGATAACTGCCTTAACCTAGAGACAGGAGAGAAGCCCCAGTCCCTACTTCACATGACCTGTCAGATTTACATGACCCCAACTGGATGGCATTCCCCTTCATATGGAATTGGGGTGGGGGTGGGAGGGAAGGGTGGTTAGGGTGCAAGTGAGAGGGCAGAGAGGGTAAAAGGAAGGGAGGTTGGAAAGTGAGGGGGGAGAAAGGGAATAAAGGAGGGAGAGAGGGAGGGAGAGGGAACTGCGATCGACATGTAAAATAATAAATTAAATTAAAAAATGCTTTGACTCCAAAATTTAAGTTCAAGGACAAGTTACTGGGGAGTAGGATTTCTATTTTTGTTTCCACAGAAAATGCAAAGCTGTGGATTCCTTCCAGACTAATGTGGTTTGATAAAGCCAGACTGCCTGAAAAAGAGTACCAGGTGATCATACATTCAAAACAGCTGGACAGAGCAGCCTTACAGACTACAGCCAGGATTTCTACATCTTCTTAGAATCCCCCATGTCTGTGCCCCTTTCCAGCAGGAAGTAGTTTGGAAAGAACGACGCCCAAATTCGCAAATATTGTCTATAAATATTTGTTTTCATTTAAATGGACTTGGTTATATAAAATAAAGAAAGAAAGAAAGAAAATTGTTAAGGTGTTTATAATTTCTAATTGACCCAAATTAATGCTATATTTAAAAATCTAGAGTTTCCAGTGAGATCCAACTATCCTGCAAAACCTTCTCAAGTTCTAGCTCAGCCCTTGTCCTCTTCTGCTGGCTATTGTCCAGAGGTGAGTCTGGGCCCAATCAGGGCTGTCTTTCCCCTACAATCTCTTTTCCCCCCTCCCCCACCCGAATTCCCTGGGTTGGCCCCTGATCCTGCTGCTCCTGTCTCAGGTCCCCATCTAGAGCACCCTTGGAGCTCTGATACACCCCCACCCATCCCCAAGGCCAGACTACCCCCCCTACCCTGTGCCCTACCCCACACATGGTCCTGCCAAACTGGATGAGCACTGGGACACAGGGTGGAGCCAACAGTCAACCCTACTTCGGAGACTTCTCTGAGCAACTCTGAACAAAGGAGACCTGACTATCCACGTGGGACCACCCATAATTTCCACCAGCTTGGATTCTGACCCTGCCTCCAGTCCTCTGCTGGAGTCCCGGGCCCCTCCCAGAGATCCGCCTATCTCTGCGGGTTTACTCTGAGTTCCTGCAGGCAACATCCTTGATCACCAAATCCTGGCCTCTGCCAAAGAAAGAGGTCTCAGCTGGAGAGCGCCAGTTTCCAGGGAGATCCAACTATCCTGCAAAACCTTCTCAAGTTCCAGCTCAGTCCTTGTCCTCTTCCACCAGCTACTGGGCAGAGCTATTGGACAGAGCTATTGAACAGAGCTATTGGCCAGAGGACCACTGTGAGTACCTGCTGGCATCTTCTTCTGGATCCTCATCCTTGACACCATCCTTGGATTCCTGTCTGCGGAGAAACCTCGAAGAGAGTTTGGACCACACAGAGCTACAGATATTGAATCACAGACCCACATAAGCCCATTGGGGAAGTATCATAGAGAGAGGGGGAAACCCAACCAACACCTACTGGAAGAATCTATGGGAAGAAGGCAATACAACAGAACACCTAACAACAGAAAGACAAGCATGACACCACCAGAATCTAGGGAAACTACACCAACTAGAATGGAACACAACAACAAAGCAGAGGAAGCAGAAGGGTATGACTTAAAAATCACCATCATAAAAATGATAGAGACCCTCAAAGAAGATGTGAGAAAATCCCTTAAAGAAATGGATGAAAAAAACAAACAAAAAAATGGAAGAAATGAACAAATTTCTTAAGGAAAGTACAGAAAGCCAAGAAAAAACAATTAAGCAGGTAAAGGAAATAGTTCAAGACTTGAAAACTGAAATAGAGAAAATAAAGACAACACAAACGGAAGGAATGCTGGAAATTGAAAAGCTGGGCAAAAAATCAGCAACTACGGACACAACCATAACCAATAGAATTCAAGAGATGGAACAGAGAATCTCAGGCGCAGAAGATAAACTAGAAGAAATAGGTTCATCGACCAAAGAAAATCATACATCCAACAAATCCTTAACAAAAAACATACAGGAAATGTGGGACACCATGAAAATGCCAAACCTAAGAATAATAGGCATAGAGTAAGGTGAGGAAGCCCAGCTGAAAGGTGCCGAAAACATATTCAACAAAATCATCGAGGACAACTTTCCAAATTTGAAGAAGGACATGCCCATGAAAGGAAAAGAAGCATACCGAACCCCAAATAGGCTGGACCAAAGGAAAAAGACCCCTTGACATATAATAATCAAAACACCTAGCATACAGAATAAAGAAAAAATATTAAGAGCAGCGAAGGAAAAAGGACAGGTAACATATAAAGGCAGACCTATCAAAAATACACCTGACTTCTCCATGGAAACCCACAAGGCCAGAAGGTCCTGGAGAGATGTTCTACAAGTATTAAGAGAACATGGATGCCAGCCTAGGCTACTATATCCAGCAAAACTCCCAATCACTGTAGATGGAGAGAACAAGATATTTAACGTCAAAACCAGATTTTCCCAATACGTATCTACAAATCCAGCCCTACAGAAAGTATTGGAAGGAAAATTCCAACCCAAGGAAGGTAACTATGCCCGCAAAAATGTAGACAACAGATAATCCAACTACACTAGAAACCAAGGGTGAAGCATAACTAATATTTTCACAATATCACTGCCAACAACAAACCTAGATCAAACAAGCATCAACAATCAATGGTCCTTACTCACCCTCAACATTAATAGTCTTAACTCACCTATAAAAAGACACAGGCTAACAGAATGGATACGAAGACAGAATCCATCCTTCTGCTGCATACAAGAAACACATCTAAGATTCAAAGGTAGACATTACCTCAGGGTAAAGGGTTGGGAAAAGATTTTCCAATCAAAAGGAAATAAGAAGCAAGCAGGCTTAGCTATCCTAATATCTAACAAGTTAGACTTCAAACCAAAATTATTCAAAAGAGATGAAGACAGTCATTTCATATTCATCGCAGGAGAAATCCATCAACACAAAGTCTCAGTTCTGTACATCTATACCCCTAATACAAAGTCACCCACATTCGTAAAAGAAACACTACTAAAACTCAAAGCTCATATAAAACCTCACATACTTATAGTGGGGGACTTCAATGCACCACTCTCAACACTAGACAGAACCACAAATCAGAAACTCAACAAAGAAACAAAAGAATTAACAGAAGTTATGTCTCAACTGGGATTAACAGACATCTATAGAACATTCCATCCAAAGACAAAAGAATATATCTTCTTCTCTGCTCCACATGGAACCTTCTCTAAAATCGACCACATACTAGGTGACATAACAAACTTCAACAGATACAAGAGAATAGGAATAGTCCCCTGTATCTTATCAGACCACCATGCTTTAAAATTGGAATTCAACAACACCACAAATAGCAGAAAACCTGCAAACTCATGGAAACTGAACAATGTGCAATTGAACCACTCCTGGGTCAAAGAAGAAATAAAGAAAGAAATTAAAGACTTTCTAATATTCAACGAGAATGAGGATACAACATACCCAAACTTATGGGACACCTTGAAAGCAGTGCTGAGAGTGAAGTTCATTGCATTAAGTGCGCATATGAAGAAAACAGAGGATAGTCACATAAATGAATTAACAGCCCAATTGAAAACCTTAGAAAAGAGAGAAGTGAATTCACCCCGAAGGAGTAGATGCCAGAAAATAATCAACTTGAAGGATGAAATCAACAAAATAGAAACCAGGAAAACAATACAAAAAAAAAAAAAAAAAAAAAAAAAAAACTCAATGCAACAAAGAGTTGGTTTTCTGAGAAAATCAACAAGATAGACAAACCTTTATCCAAATTAATGAAAAAGCAGAGACAGAACATGCAAATTAATAAAATCAGAAATGAAATGGGGAACATAACAACAGACACAGAGGAAATCCAGACAATTTTCAGGTCATACTTTGAAAATCTGTATTCCTCAAAAATTGAAAATTCAAAGGAAATGGACAAGTTTCTGGATAACTTTTACTTAATTAAATCAAGAACAAACAACTTAAATAGACCTATAACACACAATGAAATAGAAGCAGTCATCGAAAGCCTTCCAACCAAAAAAAGTCTAGGGCCAGATGGATTCAGGGCAGAATTCTACCAGACATTCAAAGAAGAACTAATACCACTACTCCTCAAACTGATCCACAAGATATAGAAACAGAAGGTTCAATGCCAAACTCTTTTTATAAGGCCAAAATAACTTTGGTACCCAAACCTCACAAAGACACAACTAAGAAAGAAAACTGCAGACCAATATCGCTGATGAACATCGATGCAAAAATACTCAATAAAATACTGGCAAACTGAATTCAAGAATACATCAGAGAAATCATACTCCGTGACCAAGTAGGCTTCATCCCTGGAATGCAGGATGGTTTATCATACGAAAATCTATCAAGGTGATCCACCATATAAACAAACAGAAAAAGAAAAACCATGTGATTATCTCCCTAGATGCTGAAAAATCTTTCTACAAAATTCAACACCCTTTCATGATAAAGGTCTTGGAGAGGTCAGGGATAACAGGAACATACCTAAACATAATAAGAGCAATATACAGCAAACCAATTGCCAACTTCAAACTGAATGAAGAGAAACTTAAGCCAATTCCTCTAAAATCAGGAACAAGACAAGGCTGTCCTCTCTCTCCATATCTCTTCAATATCGTATTAGAAGTACTGGCTTGTGCTATAAGACAACAAAAGGAGATCAACGGGATCCAAATTGGAAAGGAAGAAGTCAAACTGTCTCTATTTGCAGCTGATATGATAGTTTACATAAGCGACACAATAAACTCTACCAGGGAACTCCTACAGCTGATAAACACCTTCAGCAAACTAGCAGGATACAAGATAAACTCAAAAAAATCAGTAGCCCTACTTTTTTCACACGACAAAGAGACAAAGAAAGAAATCAGAGAAACATCACCCTTTACAATAGCCACAAGCAACATAAAGTATCTTTGGGTAACGCTTACCAAACACTTAAAAGATCTATATAATAAGAACTTTGTGACTCTAAAGAAAGAAAGTAAAGAAGATACCAGAAAATGGAAATACCTCCCATGCTCTTGGATAGGTAGGATAAACAGTAAAAATGGTAATCTTACCAAAAGCAATCTACCGATTCAATGCAATCCCCATTAAATCCCACCACAATTCTTCACCGACCTTGAAAGGATAATAATCAACTTTATATGGCAAAACAAAAGACCCAGGATAGCCAAAACAACCCTATTCAATAAAAGAACTGCAGGAGGCATCACCATTCCTGACTTTAAGCACTACTACAGAGCTATAGTTCTGAAAACAGCCTGGTATTGGCATAAAAATAGACAGGTAGACCAATGGAATCTAATTGAAAATCCTGATATTAATCCACGCACCTATGAACACCTGATTTTCGACAAAACAGCTAAACTTATACAATGGGGTGAGGACAGCATCTTCAACAAATGGTGCTGGCACAATTGAATGAGGGTGTCTAGAAGACTGCACAGACCATGTCTGTCGCCATGCACAAAACTCAAGTCCAAATAGAGCAAAGACCTCAACATCAATCCAGCCATATTGTTCCTCTTAGAAGAGAAAGTAGGAGGTACCCTTTAACAAATTGGTATAGGAGAACACTTCCTGAATATAACTCCAGGGGCACAGACACTGAGAGCAACAGTTAATAAATGGGACCTCTTCAAACTTAGAAGCTTCTGTAAGGCAAAGGACACAGTGGACAAGACCAAACGGCAGCCTACAGACTGGGAAAAGATTTTCACCAATCCTATATCTGACAAAGGGCTGATCTCCAAAATATACAAAGAACTCAAGGAACTAGTCAACAAAACACCAAATAACCCTATTTAAAAATGAGGTACATAACTGAAGAAAGAATTCTCAATAGAGGAAATCAAAAATGCTGAAAGACACTTAAGAAAATGCTCCACATCCTTAGCTATCAGGGAAACGCAAATCAAAACAACTTTGAGATACCATCTTACCCCTGCCAGAAAGGCTAAAATTAGAAACACCAGTGATGACTTATGTTGGAGAAGATGTGGATGGCACTTGAAGAAACCATACTGAATGAGGTAAACCAGTCACAAAAAGAGGAACACAGTATGTACTCACTCATATATGGACTTTAGACCTAGGGCAAAGGATCACATATAATTCACACCAGCCTATAATTCACATCACCAGAGGAACTAGGATAGAAGGTGTATCCTAAGAGATTCACATAAAGTTCCTCACAGAACTGGGAAGGGACAAGTCCCCCAGAGCTCAGTTGAAGTGGGGGGGGGCAGCAAATGGAAAGAGAAGTAGCAGAAAATGAGGGGGAGGAAAGAAAACATGTGCGACCAGGAAGATTGAGCCTGTTTAGGAATAGAAGACAGGAAAGTGAGAGACAGAGACAGAGAGAGAGAGAGATCATAAAAGAGGGAGCCAATATTGGTTTGAAGATAAAATTGAACACAAAGAAAGGTCTAGAAAACTACAAGTCTGCTCCCAACTAACCATTTGAGCTTCCTGGAAAGGCTATCATAAATGCCCTTCCCGAAGAGTGAGATCAACAACAAACTTATCCATGGAGTCCTAAACTTGTGCTTGATGGAAACAGGAGCAAACACCCATACATAAACACTGAGTCAAAGTAGAACCCGGATGCAGATGGAGAGGACAAGACCAGGCTGCAGAAACACATAGAGACAGCTTACCTGAACAAGAAGGAGCTAATGGGCCAGCAGACTGATAGCTGGGAAGCCAGCATGGGACTGACTCAGGCCCTCCTGAATATGCCTCTCAGCCAGAAGGACTGAGCAGTCTAAGGGACCTCAGACAGTGGAGCCAGGATGTATCCCTGTTGCACAAAAGGACCTTGTGAACCCATCCCCCATGGAGGGATAACTGCCTTAACCTAGAGACAGGAGAGAAGCCCTAGTCCCTACTTCACATGACCTGTCAGATCTACATGACCCCAACTGGATGGCATTCCCCTACATATTGAATTGGGGTGGGGGGATGCGAGGGGAGGGTGGTTAGAGTGCATTGAGAGGGCAGAGAGGGTAAAAGGGAGGGAAGGAGAGAGGGCGGGATAGAGGGAGGGAGGGAAGGAGAGGAGAGAGGGAACTGGGATCGACATGTAAAATAATAAATTAAATTAAAAAATAATGCTTTGACTCCAATATTTAAGTTGAAGGACAAGTTACTGGGGGAAAGGATTTCTATTTTTGTTTCCACAGAAAATAAAAAGATGTGGATTTCTTCCAGACTAATGTGGTTTGATCACGCCAGACCACCTGAAACAGAGTACAAGGTGATCCTACATTCAAAACAGTTGGACAAAGCAGCCCTACAGACTACAGCCAGGATTTCTGAATCTTCTTCGAATCCCCATGACAGCGCCCCTTACCAGCAGAATGTAGTTTGGAAAGAACGATGCCCACGTTCCCAAATATTGTGTATAAATGTTTGTTTTCATTTAATTGGACTTTGTTATATAAAATAAAATAAAATAATAAAGTAAAAAAAAATCTAAAATACTTTTTAAGGTTTAAATAAGAATAGAAGTTAGAAAATATGAAATAGTGCACAGAATGTACTGAAACTTTGATGTCCATTTAAAAGTTGTACTTATTTAAATAAGACATATATGGTCTGTTTCTTTAAGTCCCCCCCAAGAATGGGTGTTTTGCATGCACATATGTCTGCATGAATACTACAATCACTCAGTGTTCTGGAAGGATTGAATTGGGATACAGATCACTTGAAACTGGAGTGAAGAAGGGTTGTGATCCATCACTAAGTACTAGGAATGAAAGGGAGGTTCTCTAGGAGAGCAGCCAGTACTCTTAACTTATAAGCCATTTCCTCAACCTATGTAGTTTATTGAGACAAGTTCTTCTTAGATAGAGCACAGTGGCCTTGAAATCACCTTCCTCAATGCAAATCAAAACAACTTTGAGATACCATCTTACCCCTGCCAGAATGGCTAAAATTAGAAACACCAGTCATGACTTATGTTGGAGAGGATGTGGAGAAAGTGGAACAATCCTCCACTGCTGGTGGGACTGCAAACTCATACAGCCATTTTGGAGATCAGTATGGCGGTTCCTCAGGAAAATGGGAATTAGTTTACCACAAGACCTGGCAATCCCCCTCTTAGGCATATACCCAAAGGATTCACATCTATGCAACAAAGACATCTGTTCAACTATGTTCATAGCAGCACTATTTGTAATAGCAAGAACCTGGAAGAAACCTAGATGCCCTTCAATTGAAGAATGGTTAATGAAGATGTGGCACATCTACACAATGGAATACTACTCTGCAGAAAAAAATAATGGTATCTTGAAATTCGCAGGCAAGTGGATGGCACTTGAAAAAACCATCCTGAATGAGGTAACCCAGTCACAAAAAGAGAAACACAGTATGTACTCACTCATATATGGATTTTAGAACTAGATCAAATGATCACCAGCCTATAATTCACATCACCACAGGAACTAGGATACAAGTTGTATTCTAAGAGATTCATATAAAGTCCCTCACAGAACTGGGAAGGGACAAGTCCACCAGACCTCAGGTAAAGTGGGGGAGGACAGCTAATGGAGAGAGAAGTAGGAGAAAATGAGAGGGAGGAGAGCTAGGCATGTGCGACCAGAAGGATTGAGCCTGGTTAGGAATGGAAAATAGGAAAGAGAGAGAGAGAGAGAGAGAGAGAGAGAGAGAGACAGAGACAGAGACAGAGACAGAGACAGAGACGAGAAGAGAGAACATAAAAGAGGGAGCCAATATTGGTTTGAAGATAAAGTTGAACACAAAGAAAGGTCGAGGGAACTACAAGACTGCTCCCAACTAACAATCTCAGCTTCCGTGGAAAGGCTATCATAAATGCCCTTCCCGGAGAGTGAGATCAACAACTAACTTCTCCATGGAGTCCTCAACTAATGCCTGTTGAAAACAGGAGCAAACACCCATACATAAACACTGAGTCGAACTAGAACCCAGAAGCAGATGGAGAGGACAAGACCATGTGGTTGAAGTACATAGAGACAGCTTACCTGAACAAGGAGGAGCTAAGGGCCACTAGACTGATAGCTGGGAAGCCAACAGGGGACTGACTCCCCTGAATATGGGTCTCAGCCAGAAGGTCTGAGCAGTCTAAGAGACCTCAGACAATGGAGCCAGGATGTATCCCTGGTGCACAAAAGGACTTTGCAAACATATCCCCCATGGAGGGATAACTGCCTTAACCTAGAGATAGGAGAGAAGCCCTAGTCCCTACTTCACAGGACCTGTCAGATCTATATGACCCCAACTGGATGGCATTACCCTACATATGGTATTGTGGTGGGGGGTTGGGAGGGGAGGGTGTTTAGAGTGCATGGGAGAGGGCAGAGAGGGCAAAAGGGAGGGAAGGACGGAGGAAGGGCTGGAGGGGAGGGAGGGAGGGAGGGAGAGGGAACTGGGATCGACATGTTAAATAATAAATTAAAAAAAAAAAAAAAAAAAAACGCTTTCACTCCAAAATTTAAGTTGAAGAACAAGTTACTGGGGAAAAGGATTTCTATTTTTGTTTCCACAGAAAATGAAAAGATGTGGATTCCTTCCAGACTGATGTGGTTTGATCACACCAGACCGCCTGAAACAGAGTACAAGCTGATCCTACATTCCAAACAGCTGGACAAAACAGCCCTACAGACTACAGCTAGGATATCTGAATCTTCTTCGAATCCCCCAAGACAGCGCCCCTTACCAGCAGGAAATAGTTTGGAAAGAACGACACCCAAATTCCCAAATAATGTGTATAACTGTTTGTTTTCATTTAATTGGACTTTGTTATATAAAATTAAATAAAAAAAAAAAAAAATAAAAAAAAGAAATCACCTTCCTCATGCCTCACCATACGCAAATGCTGGTATTGCAGTTAAAAAAAAAAATCAAAACTTGGCTAGTGATTTATACTATTTCCAGAACATTACAACACAAGGATGAAAATGTTAACACAATTTAAAAGTATATTGTATTAATATTTTGATATTACCAAGTTGCTCTGGCATTATTCTAATAAAACCAAGAAACTAGTTACAGATCCATGGGTAGAATTCAATTTCCCATTCTCACCACAGAGTCTTGTTTGGTGGCACTCTTCCTGGATTCCAACTTGGAGGATACTGGCCCATCTAGACAGAAAAATTAAAACAGGAAAACTTCATTAGTTCTCACTAATTTCCAGTTTTCACGCATTTCCAGGTCCAAATGTCATTCACATTTTCCACTCTTCTGGCAGGGACAGGGAAGAACTCGACAGGAATACAATAGTACTCCACCTTAGGATCCCCCAAATAGCCTGACACCTATGGAAATTCCACCAGAACTGATATCTTTTTGCAGTGTGCTGCTAACCTTTCCAGCTAGCTCTCAGGCAAACTTGCCCTTTCAGGCAACTCAGGATGCAGCATCCACTACCTGTTTTCTACATGTATCATACTTTCCCTAAGTTCACATCATATACTTTTTGAGAAAAATACACTTATAGATAACTCAAGAAATACACATGAATATTTAAATTTCTTAATTATATTCTTTCTTAATGTTATTTCATTTAATACCTACATGAGATACACATCTTTCCCAGCTTCTGTGTGTAGTGAGTGATAATTGAAGAGGTCCTGACAAATACAATCTACTAAATAAGCAATGATTAAATAACATAACTAATTAAGAAGTACCCAAATTATTTTACTGGTAGGCTTTAACAAATCCATTGACATTTGCCTGCATAATAGCCATTACAGCGAAACAGGTTATATGTAAATGGATTTAGAACAATGAGATAATAGCTATGGAAGAGAGTAAAGTTTTTATTATGGCTAGATATAGGAAACCCTTACTAAGGCACCAAAGCTAACCTTCAATACATACATTAGTTGGCATGCTTAAAATTTTTCCCAAGAAAGGGCTAGAGAGATGGGTTCAATGTTAAGGGTCCAGTTGGCTCTTCCTTAGGACCTGTGCTTAATTCCCCGCAGCTACACAGCAGCTCACAGCCATCTGTAATTGCACTTCTAGGGGATCTGATGTCTTGTTCTGACCTTTTCCGGCATCAGTCATGCATGTGATACAAAGAAACGTGATGGTAGAGATGACAGAGTCATGGAATATCTGCCAAGGAGAGTTGCTAACAGGGAGTGCATCCAGCCCAATAGAAAGAAGTGGCTTGCAGTCAACAAAGCTGAATAGAGTTGGAGATCTAAGAGGATTTTGACATCACATGGAGATGGAAAGATTGGAGTTTGCCCATTCATTTCTCAGTCTTCCTTGGCCCAGTATTTCCTCACTCTTCTCTTTATTTGGAATGTTGATGTATATCCTGTGCCATTATATGTTAGAAGTATATGATCTGCTTTTTGATTTTGATTTTAATGGGTGATTACAATTAAGAGATTGCAGGATTCTCAGAAGCAACATTGAACTTTCTAACATTGTTGAGATACTGTGATAGACTTTGGGGGCTTCTAGAGTTGAAAAAAATGTATTTTGCAATGATATTATTATAAACTTCTAGTGCTAGTGAGTGACAGTTTAAAAGTAGCTGGCCCACATACTTTCACAGGGAGTGCCACTGATAGGAGGGTTGTCTTTCTTGGATTTGGGGTGGGTATGTTCATTTGGAGGGAGGGTGACACTGTGTGGGCAGGCTTAGAGGTTTCCTATGCTCATACTACCTTCCAGAATTTCAATAGACTTCCTATTGCCTACAGAATGTAGGATTCTCAGCTCGTTCTCCAGACGCGCAACTACCTGTACACCAGCATTTTATATGCCATGATGAAAATGGACTGAATCTCTGAAAATATAAGTGAGCCACTTCAAATAAATGTTTCATTTATGCTCTTATCTCTTTCTCTCTCTCTATCTCTCTCTCTCATGCTCTCTCACACTCTATCTTTCTTTTGTCTTTCCCTCCCCAGGCTAAATCTTCCTAGTCCCACCTGATTTTTCTCTCCTCCCCTACTCTTTATTCTGGCATCCTCTCCACTCACACCCCCCACACTCCCAATATGCTAAGAAGATCTAGTTCTATTCCCCTTCTATGAGGGAACTTGGATGAATCTCTTAGAATCATCCTTGTATTCTAGTTTCTGGCATTATGAAATATAGGCTGGTGATCCTTTGCTCTATGTCGAAAATATATATATAAGCGAATACATACCATGTTCTTATTTTGCTGACTGGGTTACCTCATTCAGGAGGTTTCCTTCAAGTTCCATCCATTTGCCTGTGATTTTCAAGATTCCATTGTTATTTTTATATGGGCTCTTATGAAATGAACTTCCATCCTTCGTAGAAATCTTTTCTTTTATTTATTTATTTTTTTTTTTAATTTTATATAACAAAGTCCAATTAAATGAAAACAAACATTTATACACAATATTTGGGAATTTGGGCGTCGTTCTTTCCAAACTACTTCCTGCTGATAAGGGGCGCTGTCTTGGGGGATTTGAAGAAGATTCAGATATCCTAGCTGTAGTCTGTAGGGCTGTTTTGTCCAGCTGTTTTGAATGTAGGATCAGCTTGTACTCTGTTTCAGGCGGTCTGGCGTGATCAAACCACATTAGTCTGGAAGGAATCCACGTCTTTTCATTTTCTGTGGAAACAAAATTAGAAATCCTTTTCCCCAGTAACTTGTTCTTCAACTTAAATTTTGGAGTCAAAGCGTTTTTTTTTTTTTTTTTTTTTTTTTTTTTAATTTGTTATTTTACATGTCGAGGAGATTGACTCATAGAAATCTTTTCAATGTTTAACATGAGTTTGTGTATGTTGTGTCCTCATTGTCATTGAATTCTAAGAAGTCATCCATTTCTTTCTTTATATCTTCTTGACCAGGAATGGTCCAATTGGACATTGTTCAGTTTCCATGAGTTTGTAGGGTTTCTTCGAGATTTGTGTTGTGGTTGAATTCTAGCTTTAAAGCATGGTGGTCTGATAAGATACATAGGAATATTCCAATTTCTTTTTTTAATTTGGTGAGGGTTTTTTATGTGGCCTAGTATGTGGTTGATTGTAGAGATGGTTCAATATGGATTTGAGAGGAAGGTATATTATTTGTGTTTGGTTGTAATGTTCTGTAGATGTATCTTAAACCCAATGTAGACATAGCTTCTGTTAGTACTTGATTCTTTATCAAGTTTTTGTATGGTGGTCCTGTCTAGTGGTATGAGTGGAGTGCTGAAGTGTCCCACTAGGAGTGGATGAGGTTTTACATGAGCTTCAAGATTTAGTAGAGTTTCTTTTACGAATGTGGGTGCCTTTGTATTTGGGGCATAGATGTTCAGAATTGAGAATTTGCCCTGATGGATTTCTCCTATGATGAAAATGAAATGACTGTTTTCATCTCATTTGATTGATTTTGGTGTGATGTCTAACATGTTAGGTATTAGGATAGCTATACCTGCTGGCTTCTTGGGTCCACTTCATTGGAAGATCTTCTCCCAACCCTTTACCCTGAGGGAATGTCTGTCTTTGAAACTTAGATGTGTTTTTTGTATGCAGCAAAACCATCAATTCTGTCTTTGTATCCATTCTTTTATCCTGTGAATTTCCATAGGTGAGTTAAGACCATTAATGTTAAGGGATAATAAGGACCACTGATTGTTAATGCTTATTTGTTTTAGATTTTTTGTAGGTGCTGGTATTGTGAATATATTATCCATGCTTTAACTTTGGTTTTGGTGAATTGGGATTATCTATTACTTATGTCTTTGTGAGCATAGTTTACTTCCTTGGGTTGGAGTTTTCGTTCCAGAAATTTCTATAGGGCTGGATTTGGAGATATTCATTGTGAAAATCCAGCTCTGTCATCAAATATGTTGTTACCTCTATCTATAATGATTGAGAGTTTTGCTGGGTATAGTAGCCTTGTCAGGCATCTGTGGACTCTCATACTTGTAGAACATCTACCCAGGACATTCTGATCTTGAGAATTTCCATGGAGAATTTAAGTGTAATTTTGATCATTCTACCTTTATATGTTATCTGAAATTTTTCTCCTGCTGCTCTTAACATTCTTTCTTTTTTCTGTATGTTAGGTGCATTGATTACTATGTGTTGTGAGGTCTTTATTCTTTGGTCCAGTCTATTTGGTGTTGGGTTTTCTTCTTGTGCTTTTATGGGCAAGTCCTTATTCAGATTGGGAAATTTTTCTTCAACGATTTTGTTGAACATGTTTTCCACACCTTTGAACTGGGCTTCTTCACCTTCTTCTACACCCATTAGTCTTATCTTTTGCTTTAACCAGTGTCCCACATTTCCTGGATGTTTTGTGTTAAGGATTTATTGGACTTATGATTTTCTTTGGTCGATGTATCTATTTTCTCTAGTTTATCTTCAGCCCCTGAGATTCTCTCTTCACTCTCTTGTATTCTGTTGGTTTTTCTTGAGTCTGTAGTTCCTGATCATTTGCCCACTTTTTTCTATTTCCAGCATTCCTTCAGTTTGTGTTTTCTTTATTGTCTCTATTTCTGTTTTCATGTCTTGAACTGTTCCTTCAACTCTTTGATATTTTTTCTTGGATTACCTTGCTTTCTTTAAGCACTCACAAAAATGCCCCACACAAATTATATTTCTACATTCTGATCTTGCTTCTTCAAGCAATAATGCTGGTTACACTGCTCTATCTTATATATTCTTTAAAGGTTTTATGTAGTATAACTCCTCGTTATCCAGTGTAGGTTGAGTATTCCTTATTGGAAGTGCCTGGCACTGTGTTTGCAATTTTATATGATCTGGGAATTCCTTCTGTATATATTTTGTCTTATTGGTTGATGAATAAAATAATGATTGATTGATTGGCCAGCCAGAAAATATAGGCAGGACTACAAGATGAGAATGCTGCAAAACACAGGTGGAGGGATAGTGATTTAGTGCACCAAAGAAGTAACAGGATGAAGAATTCTCCCATAAGCCAAAACCAGGTGGAAATACATGATTACAGAAATGGGTTAATAATTAAGACAGAGATAGCCAATAAGAAGCCCAACCACCAGCCAACTGTTGTATACCCAATATACCATCTGTGTATTCATTTAGGACTAAAGGGTGCCAGAGTCAAACAGGATGAAGAATATATAAATATAAATATATATATATATATATATATATATATATAGAGAGAGAGAGAGAGAGAGAGAGAGACAGAGAGAGAGAGAGAGATGTGTGTTTATAGACCTTAAGTGTTGAACATCAAAAATTTAAAATCTGCTCTATGAAATGCTTCAAAATTCACAAAGTTTTGAGTGCTACATACACCCACAGTGTCATTGAGAGCACTCTGGATTCCTGAATTTCCATAGTTCGGGTGGACACTTGCCTTAAACTGTGTGGAAGAAGAATACAGATCAGAACAAGGAGCTACAAAGGATTTTGCTGTTTGGTTGTTTTTGAGGTAGAGTCTTACTAAGCAATTCTCAGAATGGCCTGGAACTCACTCTGTAGATGAGGCTGCCCTCACGCTCACAGAAATCCTCCTGCTTCTGCACCTCAACTGCTAGAATTAAAGGGATGTGCTACCATATCTGGTCTAACATTATTTACCCGGTTTAAAAAAATAAGTAAGTCTATAATTACAAGCAGTTGTGTTATTTACCCAAAAAATTTTCTCTAGAAATATAAGTAAAAGCAGTGCCTATACTTCACAAATGTCTACTCACAGATTATTTTAAAGGTAAAGTGAGATGAAATGATAACATAAGGGAGATTTTAGAGTAATGAAAATGTTTAAATACTATGCTTCCTCCTCCTCCCTCTTGAAGGAAAGGTGAGGTTCTGAATAGACCCTCCAACACAGTTGGAGGAGAGAGAATAGCTCCTTTCAGTGAAGGTCAGCACAGTATATAGGGACCATATGGGAAGTGCTCTGGAATAATTAAAACAGCAGTTGTATATACAAGGTTCTTTTGTGCACCAGGAATACATCCTGGTTCCACTGCCTGAGGTCCCTTAGACTGCGAAGTCCTTCTAGCTGAGACCCATGTTCCCATGGAGGGCACTCCCTTAACCTAGAGACAGGAAAGAAGTCCTAGTCCCTACTTCAAATGACTTGACAGATTTATATGTCCCCACCTGGATGGCATTGCCCTACATGTGGAATTGGGTGGGGGGATGGGAGTGGAGGGTGGTCAGGGTACATGTGAAGGGGGAGAGAGGGTAAGAGGTAGGGAGGGAGGGAGAGGGAGAGAACTGGGATCGACATCTAAAAGAAAATAATAATAATAATAATAATAATAATAATAATAATAATGACAATGATAATAACAGCAGTCTTAAATGCAGATCCAATTAGCTGAGCCATAAGTCAGAATCACATTCAACAGCTCTCATTGTGTTATCCTACTGTCTGTCAGCTTATGTCTAATATGTGCCCTGAACACTGCACATATTTGAACAGAGCATGGTGTTTTTGAAGCTTTTCAACAAATTAGAAGTTTATTAAAATAACAGCATAAGGTGCATATATAAATACTCACACCTTGAATTCCCTCAGCTTTACACCTATGTAAAGAATTCTGATATTTTCAAGGTTTTCTTTTTAAATTGGCGTGTGTGTGTGTGTGTGTGTGTGTGTGTGTGTGTGTGTGTTTCTTTCTTTCTTTCTTCCTCTTATTCTTTCTTTCTACCTTTCTATCAACATGGGGGTCATGTCCATGAAAGGTACAGTGGCCAATGAGGCCAGAGGCATTGGATCCTCTAAAGATGAAGTTTACATGGACCATGAGCTATTCAATATGTGTGCTAGGAACTGAACTCAGGTCCTCTGCAACAGCAATATGTGCTTTTAAAAGCTGAGTCACCTGTTCATCTCAAAAACAATTCTGATTTTTAAAATAGGAAGGTCATAAGTTTGAGTGGAATGGTGCTTATTTTTATATTTATATGTTCAATGTGGAAGGCAGGATACAAGCTCTAGAGAAATTTTACCTGGGTAAATAACACAACTCTCAAGATGTATTTTACATAAAACCAAACAAAAAACAACAGAACCACACACAATGCCAAACTACTATCTACTGTATATAGCCACACAAGTTAAACAAAGGTTGCTGTTGGTATTTAGGAGTCACTATAGGATTGAGGGAGGATGATGTGCATATGCTTTTTGTGTTTCTTTGTTATCTTGTCATTTTTTGTGTTGCATTTTATTTTGTTTTCTGAAATGGTTTCATTATGTACCCCTAGCTGGCCTGGAATTGGGTATGCATACCCAATTACCTGAAAATGAAAATGATTTCCCTTTTTGACTCAGAGTACGATTCAAACGTGTCTGACAACATACACAGATATTTTTGGAAATTTGTGACCATATACTTCCCAATAATCCAACTTAACCAGTATGATAAACGTATTTACAGAGTGACATCTCCCATCACCTTATCATACTGGTTAATGAATAAAGTATTGTTGGTCAATAGGAAAGCAAGACAGGTAGTACTAGGAGACAAGAAGGATTCCAGGAAGTAGTAAGGAGGAGTCAGCATGGAGAGACTGGGGAGACCAGATGCCGACCCCATTCCCCGTAAGATGAAACCACTTGGAAATTCTTAGATTAACAGAAATGGGTTAATACTTAAGACAGAACTAGCCAATAAGAAACTAGTACCTGGCCAACAGCATTATATCAAATATAGAGTCTCTGTGTGTTATTTGGGGCTAGGGTGGTGGTGGGCCCAGGCGCCGGGGGAAAAAAACCTACTACATACATGAAGGTTTGCAATGTGAAAGTGCTTGATTTAAGTCAGAGCCACATAGGTCATGGCCAACCATGAAATGTTCTAGTCACACAGTTTGGGAGACACAGTTTGGGAGGTTTTATTTTGTTTTGATTTTTAGTTTTTTGAAAGAGCATCTCTCTGTGTGTAGCTCTGGCTATCCTGGAAATCACTCTGTAGACCAGGCTAGACACAAAATCAGAGATCTACATGTCTTTGCCTCCCAAGTGCTAGGACTAAAGCCATACACCAACACTGCCCAAGTAAAAGTCAGATTATAAAAGTAAACAAATTCATAAAATACTGTGGAGAATCAGAAATTACTTTTGAATTCTTCAAGTTAAAGACTCAAATATCACCATGTATTCAATATATAATCCAGATGACTGAGACCCCTATCATTTTACAAATTCATCATTCCCAATTGTGATTATGCTTCCAAAGGTAAAAAAAAAAAATCAACAAAATCAGCAACAAAAGGAAATTAAACACCAGGGAATTCCTGTTTCAAGTACAGTAAATCTTACAGAGTGTGTACCATCCCAACAAATGGTCTACAGAGACGATCAAAGCATGGTTGACCCATCATAGTGGCATCGTCTATATATTTGTCCCACTCCAAGCATTGTTACTACTTGAAGTCTTCAATATTTGCAGTGTAATATATATTTACATTTTAGTGAAATATGACTCTCAAAATGATTGCTGACGTCCATAGGTAGTTGAAGGTATATTCTACCCATGAAGATTTCTCTTTAATTCCACTTCAACTGGAAAGCACAATGCAAATGATTAGCTCTTTGGAAGTCATTAAAATGCTAACTTAGTAAATCACCAGCAGAGGTACTAAATACATCTTTGAAGGGCTAAGCTCCCTGGGATTATTACAGTCATCAAACTCTAGACCTTGTCTTAACTTTTAAATCAATACTCTGAAATTTGCTTGATAATTAAAATAACCATTCAAAAATTCTTAAAGTATTGTTAATATGTAGTCACAATGCTATTCCACTTAAATACTTCTCATTCATTCTCCCCAAAAATAACTAATGGTACCTTATTAATAGCACTGTGCCTTTAAAGGACCTGTCAGGACATTTCCCTGAGAAAATGAGGTATCAGTCATTTTCATTAATGCTAATAAGCCAAAACCCAGAGTTAATGAAACAATTTCAAATAAAATCACCACTACAAAATCCTAAATACTGTTGGGTGAAAATGTTAATTTAAACTAAACTAAACTATTATATACAATATATATGGATACATGATATGTATTTAAAATATGGGTTATAAAAAACACTACCTCTGCCAAATGCTGTCTTTATAAAATCAGGTGAATATCCTGCTTTAGTTAGTCTGCAAACAAAAAACAAATATATCTATGTTACTCATCAGAAAGAAACACCACATTTTAGGCAAAGGCCAATTCCAAAGCAGTTCCAAGCTCAAAATCTGCTGAAAAAAAAAAAAGAAAAGAAAAAGAACAACCACTGATCTGCCCAGATCCATTTCTACAGTTCCACACTTCTTATGGAGGTCTGGCTTCTTCTTAGAGGTGCTCATGTTTACAACTGGATGTTTTTATAAATTGTACTTGGTTGAGTGCTATCTTACAGAGTATACATACATTCATGAAGTAGAACATACTAGATAAACTAGTAGAAATGTGTCATTTTATGACTAAGGAAACTGAGGCAGGGGCTTTAACTGACTCTGAAAGGAAAAGGTCAGGGCAACAGTGCAGAACTGCTCTGAGTTACCCACACTTCCCCTTGTAAAATTTAAAATTCCACTAAATGAGGAGACTATTGCATTTCTAAAGTTTGTATCTTTAAGTGTTACATTTCTAAAAAAGTGCTACTTAATTCCTGTTTCTTAGACTTGAAATAGAACAGCTTTATTTACTAGGAATGAAGTACTCTGAGAAAGCATCACAGTGTCAGAAAGGCATCCTTTCTTTTGCCCACTCTTGTTTTTTCTACACTCATCATTCTGTAATGTTTTTACCTGACACTTTTAATAGTGTGATTTGTAAAAGCATCTTGAAGTGTCCCTGAACTAACCAAACAAAAGTATTTCACACAAATTAAACTTCATAGTACTAAAACTGACCAGATATTTTATAACATTATGAAATTTACTACATTTATTTTAAAAAAATATATTTATACAAGCATTACACAATGAAGAAACTATTTCAAATAAAGTATTCTTATGAATACTTACTTTTGTCTCATCAGAGCATTTTTTCTCTTTAATTCATTGACGTTTCTTTCCAAAGCACGAGCTTCCAGCTTGAAGAAAATAATAGATTTTGAAACTATATCTATAAAATCTCAAATGTCTAGAGCATGATGGCATATAACTTCACGACTAAAAACAGGTTAAGAATCTGCACTTATCTTTTTTCACCCCCATCACCATGCTTCTTTCAGTGACCCCCATCTCCTGACTTCTGCTGGAGTGCCAGACCTCTCCCAGAATGCCTATCCATGCAGGACCACCCTGAGTCCCCGCCTACCTGATCTTTGGCCCTCATGACCGGGACCCTGCTGGAGGTGAATCTGGGACCAGTTCAGGTCCAATCCCTGCCATACCCTTCCCTGGAAACTTCCGGGTTAGCCATGAATGTAGCTCCCACCTACATCCAGTAGCCATCGAGAACACTCCTAGAACTTTGATCCACAAACCACCCACCCAGAATCTGCCCTCACCCCAACCTGTGCCCTAACTAGGCCACTGTCCCACTGCTTTCATTGAGCACTGGACCACAGAGCAGGTCCAATAATCCCGCCAACTTCAGGGAACTTCCTGGATCTATTCTGAGCACACTAAACCACATCAAGTCCCCTCCTGCATAATCTTTGAATCCCATCGCCTGGCCTCTGCCTGATACCTAAATAGCCAGGCCTCTGCCAGAGACCAGACTATCCATGCTGGACAACTGAGTCCCTGCCTACCTGATCATTGACCCCAATTGCCAGGCCCCTGCCTGAGAGGTAAGCTCCTAGAGAGTTTGGACCACACAGAGATACAGACATCGAACTCCTGACACACTTAAGCCCACTGGGGGAGTAGCATAAACAGGAGAGAAACCCCACATGTACCCATTGGAAGAAGTGAAGGTAAGGTGACAATACAAGAAAACACCTAACAATAGAAAGACAAGAAGGAAGTCATCAGAATCTAGGGAATCTACACCAACTACTAGACCTGAAGACTTGAAAGCAGATGAAGCAGAAGAGGAGGACTTAGAAAATATCGTCATAAAAATGACAGAGGCACTCAGAGACTATACGAGAAAATCCCTTAGAGAAATGAAAGGAAAAATATGCAAAAAAAATGGAAAAAAATGAACAAATTTCTTAAAGAAAGTAAGAAAAGTCAAGAAAAAAACAGATGAAGGAAATAATTCCAACAGTTCAAAACCTGAAAACTGAAATAGAGACAATCAAGAAAACACAAACTGAGGGAATGCTGGAAATAGAAAAATTGCACAAATAATAAGAACTATAGATGTAAGCATAACCAACAAAAACCAAGAGATGTAAGAGAGAATCTCGGGCACTGAAGATAAACAGGAGGAAATGATTCATTGACCAAAGAAAATCTTAACTCCAACAACTCCTTAACAGAAAACACCCAAGAAATGTTGGACACTGTGAAAAGGCCAACTCTATCAATAATATGTATAGAAGAACTTGAAAAAGCCCAGCTCAAAGGAGCAGAAATCATGTTCAACAAAATCAATGAAGAAAACTTATCCAAGTTGGAAAGGATACGTCCATGAAAATACAAGAAGTATATCGAACAACAAATAAACTGGACCAAGGAAAAAGAACCCCTCGACACATATAATCAAACATATGAATGAAGAAAGAATTTTAAGAGCAGCAAAGAAAAAAGACCAGGTAACATATAAAGGCAGACCAGTCAAAATTACACCAGACTTTTCCATGGAAACTCTCAAGGACCATAGGTCCTGGATATGTGGTTCTAAAAGTGCTAAAAGTCCATGGATGCCACCCCAGGATACTATGCCAGCAAAACTCCCAATCACTATAGACAGAAAAAAGAATCAGCCAGATTTTCACAATACATATCTACATATCCAGGCCTACAGAAACTTCTGTAATGAAAACTCCAACACAAGGAAGTTATCTAGGCTCATGAAGACATAGGCAATAGATGACCCCAATTCATCAGAACCCAACTTAAAAACAGGGCAAATATATTCAGAATACCATGGCCAACAAAATATCTAAAGCAAATAAGCATTAACAATCAGTGGTACTTACTTTCCCTCAACATTAATGGTATTAAATCACATATAAAATGACACAGGCTAAATGGATAGCAGGACAGAATCCATCTTTCTGCTGAATACAAGAAACACAGATAAGCTTCAAAAGCAAACATTAACCCATAGCAAAGGGTAGTGAAAAGAACTTCCAATCAAATGGACCCAAGAAACAAGCAGGTGTGGCTCTCCTAATATGTAATAAGTTAGATGTTTAACCAAAATCAATCAAAACAGATGAATAAAGTCATTTCGTATTCACCGTAGAGAAACCCATCAGCACAAAATCTCAATTCTGGACATATATGTCCCAAATACAAAGGCACCCACATTTGTAAGAGAAGCACTACTAAAACTCAAAGTTTACATAAAACCTCACATACTCACAGTGTGATAATTCAACACCCCAATCTCACCACTAGACATTTCCACCAGATACAAACTTAACAAATAATCAAAAGAACTAACAGAAGTTATGTCTCAATTGGGTTTAGCAGTCATCTATAGAACATTCCAACCAAACGCAAAAGAATGTACCTTCCTCTCTGCTCCACATGGAACCTTCCCTAAAATCGACCACATAACAAACCTCAACAGATACAAAAAATTGGAATAGTCCCCTGTATTTTATCAGACCGCCATGCTTTCAAGCTGGAATTCAACAACAACACACCTCGCAGAAATCCTACAAACTCACAGAAACTGAACAGTGCACAATTGCCCCTGGATCACAGAAGAAATAATGAAAGAAATGGAGGACTTCCTAGAATTCAACAAGAATGAGGACACAACATATGCGAACTTATCGGACACCTTGAAAGAGTGCTATGAGGGAAGTTCATTGAGCTAAGTGCCCATATGAAGAAAACTGAGAATAGTCACATTAGAGAATTAACAGCAAAACTGAAAGCCCTAGAACAAAAAGAAGCAAACTCACCCCAGAGGTATAGAAGCAAGGAAATAATTTGAGGGCTGAAATCAATAAAGTAGAATCTTGGAAAACAATACAAAACTCAATGCAATAAAGAGTTCACTTTTTGAGGAAATGAACAAGATAGACAAATCTTTATCCAAACTAACACAAAAGCAGAGAGAGAATACACAAAATAACAAAATCAGAAACAAGAAAGGAGACATAACAACCGACACTGGGGAAATCCAGACAAGTTTCAGGTCATACTTTGAAACCCTATGCTCCAGAAAATTTAAAAACTCAAAGTAAATGGACAAATTTCTCAATAACTATCACTAACTAAAATTAAATCAAGAACAGATGAGCACCTTAAAAATACCTATAATCCCCACTGAAATAGAGGCAGTCATTGGAAGCCTCCCAACCAAAAAAAGTCCAGGGCCAGATGGCTTCAGTGCTGAATTCTACCATAAATTCCAGCTAAAGCTAATAACGTAACTCCACAAATTGTTTCACAGAATAGAAGTAGAATGTTAATTACCAGACTCCTTTTGCAAGGCCACAATTACCTTGGTAACTAAGCCAAAAGAAGACACAACAAAAAAGAGAACTAAAGACCAATATTCCTCATGAATATTGATGCAAAAATACTCAATAAAGTACTGGAAAATCGAATCCAAGAACACATCTGAGAAATCATCCAACATGACTAAATAGGCTTCATCCCTGGGTGACAGGGACAGGTCAACATATGAAAATCTATCAATGTGATCTACAATATAAACAAACTGAAAAAGGAAAACAACGTAATCATGTCACTGGATGCTGAAAAACCTTTGAGATAGAGGTCTTGGAGAGATCAGGGATAACAGGAACATATCTAAATGAATAAAAGCAATATACAGTAAACCAACAGCCAACATCAAACAGAGTGGAGAGATTAAGGCAATTCCTCTAAAATCAGGAACAAGACAATGCTGCTCTCTTACTCTCAATATCTCTTCAATAATGTACTTGAAGTCCTAGTTAAAGCAATAAGACAACAAAAGGAGATCAAGAGGATACAAATTGGAAAGGAAGAAGTCAATCTGTCACTATTTGCAGGTAACATGATAGTTTACATAAGTGACCCAAAATAACTCTACCAAGAAACTCCTACCACTGACAAACACCTTCAGCAAAGTAGCAGGATACAAGATAAACTTAAAAAAATCAGTAACCCTAATTTATTCAGACGACAAAGAGGTAGAGAAAGAAATCAGAGAAACATCACCCTTTACAATAGCCACAAGCAACATAAAGTATCTTGTTGTAAAGCTTACCAAACAAGTAAAAGACCTATATAATAAGAACTTTGTGACTCTAAAGAAAGAAATTAAAGACGATACCAGAAAATGGAAAGATCTCCCATGCTCTTGGATAGGTAGGATAAACATAGTAAAAATGGAAATCTTACCACAAACATTCTCAGTTTCAATGAAATCCCTGTCAAAATCCCCACACAATTTATCACTGATCTTAAAACAATAATAATCAAGTTCATATGGAGAAAAAAATGACTGAGTATAAAAAAACAACCCTGTACAATAAATGAACTTCAGGAGGCATGACCATCTCTGATTTCAAGCTTTACTATAGAGATGTACTCTTGAAAACAGCCTGGTATTGGCAGAAAAATATACAAGTAGATCTATATAATCAAATAAATAATTCTGACATTAACCCACACACCTACAAACAACTGATTTTTGATAAAACACCTAAAAGCATACAATGAGCAGAGGAAATCATCTTCAAAAAATAGTGCTGGCACAACTGGATGATAGTTTGTAGATGACTGCAAATTGACCCATGTCTATAGCCATACATAAAACACAAGTCAAAATGGATCAAGGACCTCAACATAAATCCATCCACACTGAACCTCTTAGATGAGAAAGTAGGAGGTGCCCTTGAAAAATTGGTACAGGAGACTGCTTTCTTAACATACCTCCGTTAGCACAGACAATTAATAAATGGTAGCACCTGAAACTGAGAAGGTTCTGTAAGGCAAAGGACACTTGACAAGACCCAACAACAGCCCACAGACTGGGAAAAGATCTTCACCAATCATACATCGGAGAGAGGGCCGAACTCCAAAATATACAAAGAACTCAAGAAACTAGTAACCAAACACCAAATAACCTATTAAAAATGGAGCACAGATCTGAAGAGAGAAATCTCAATTGTGGAAATCAAAAAGGCTTCAAGACTCTTAAGAAAGTACTCAACATCCTTAGCTACCAAGGAAATGCAAATCAAAACAATTTTGAGATAACATCTTACCAGAAATACTAAAATTAGGAACACCATGAGAACTTATGCTGGAGAGGATATGAAGAAACAGGATAACCCCTACACTGCTGTCAGGAGTGCAAACATGTACAGCCATTTTGTAGATCATTATGGTGATTCTAAGGAAAAATGGGAATCAGTCTATCACAGGACCCAGCAATCCCACACTTAGGCATATACCCAAATGATCCACATCCATGCAAAAAAGGTATCTGTTTACTATATTCATAGCAGCATTATTTGTAATTGCAAGAATCTAGAAGCAAACCTAGATGCCCCTCAACAGAAGAATAGATAATGAATATGTGGCACATTTACACAATGGATTACTACTCTGCCAGAAAGAAAGAATGTAATATTGAACTTTGCAGTCAAGTGGATGGAACTTGAAGAAACCATCCTGAATGAGGTAACCCAGTAACAAAAAGAGGGACATGGTACTTATTCACTTATATGGATTTTAGACATAGAGCAAAGGATCACTGGCTTATAATTTACAGTGCCAGTGATGAGACTAGGATACAAGACATTTCTAAGAGATTCATACATGATCTCTCATGGGGGGGAGGAAAAGATCTCCTGAGAATATTCAGAGTGGTGGGGCAGTAAGTGCATAGGGGACTAGGAGAAAGAGAAGGGCAGGAGAGGAAAACACATGACATGAGACTAGAAAGATTGAGTCAGGGAAGGAATAGACGAGAAAAAGAGAGAGAGAGAAATACCATAAAATAGGGAGCCATTATAGGATTCTATAAAAAATGATTACAGAGAAATGTACAGAGACCTACAAGTCTCATCCCAATTTACAATTTGAGCAACATTTGCTAGGCTACTATAAATGCCCTTCCCTGATAAAGAGATTGATTACTTACTTATGTACAATAATTGAGCCCTCATCTAGAAGCTGATAGAAATAGAAGCAGATACACACAGGTAAACACTGAGCCAAACTGGAATCCAGATGCAGAGAGGGAGGACAAAACCAGGCTATAGAAACACATAGAGACAACTGACCTAAACAAGGAGGAGCTAATGGGTCCCAGAGTGATAGCTAGGAATCCAGCATTGGAACAACTCAGACCCCCTAAACATGGGTCTCAGAAGGCCTGGCCAGTCTAAAGGACCTCTGACAGTGTAACCAGGATGTATCCCTGATCCATAATAGGATTTTGGAGCATGTACCCCATGGAGTGATACTCCTTTCTCCTAGAGGCAAGAGGGAGGGCCTAGTTCCTACTCCAAATGATTTGACAGATTTAGATGACCCACCCAAGAACTCATCACCCTACATGTGGAGTGGGGAGATGTTATTTGAGGGTGGTGGTTGGGCATGGGAGGGTAGAAGAAAGGGAGCAGGAAGGGATGGAGCAGAAACTGGGATTCATATATAAAATAAGAAAAATAAATAAATATTATAAATAAATAAAAGAGAATTGGCACTTATTGTAGTCAATATAAAACATTTTTAATTTTGGGAATTATTCAAAAAGGGAATGAGTTTTAAGCCATACAAATGCATAAATGTAAAGCTGGAGTTTTATTGGTACTTGACAATTAATGTTGCTGTTTAAATGCAGTATCAGAGCCTAAAATCATTTGATGATGAAAATATCCAATCATAAGTGGCTAGCAGACTAACATAGAGCAAAGTCAATGGAAATGGATGGTCCTTAGGTCCATAATACTGGAAATTACAAATGTCTAAAACAGTTTCACAGAATGACAATACAGGTCAATTTTAATAACTAAATACAATCTGTACATATCACACTACTATTAAGTATAAGACCATTCACAAACACAATTGCAGCAGTTATTATTTGTATGTGTGTATTTGTTGGTAGTGTGCAGCACCATGCCCAACTTAGTTATAATAAATACCAAGAACCTGCAATACTCTCAAATAATCATTAATAAAAGCCAAACATATGGTATTCTACATGCTTCCCATTCTGTTGACTCTACAGATCAGATATAGAATATAGAGTACATTAGATAGATCAATGCAAAATGTAAGCTTACCATTTATAAGTAGCAAATACTAACACTCTTCAAATAAAAGGGACACTACTGTCAATAACTTTGCAATATACATGAGAATTGACTTTAGCCAACTAATGCACTTAACATCCACCGTAAATATAGCTTAAATATATTTTACTACTATAATTTTTTTAGCTAGGCAATGGTGGTGCACAACTTTAATCCCAGTACAAAGGAGGTAGAGGCAGGTGCATCACTAAGGCCACCTTGGTCTACAGACCTAATTCCAGGATTGCCATCAATACACAAAGAAACCTTGCCTCAAACCCCTGCTCCAAAAAGGATGTTTCTCTGTGTGTAATTATTTTCCAATTGTAATCATAAAAATCAATTTTAAACAAAAAGGAATTCAGTACAATACCCTGAGCTAGTAAAATGTTACAATTCACTTAACTGTTTTAAAATTTTATTTAGTTTTATGTGCATAAGTGTTTCTCCTGACTCTGATATACCTGGACTTATAAGGTGCTCACTGTATGACACATAAATATGAAGATGTACACATGTTAGGTGTGTGTGCATGC
Organism: Phodopus roborovskii; assembly: GCF_943737965.1. NCBI lineage: Eukaryota > Metazoa > Chordata > Mammalia > Rodentia > Cricetidae > Phodopus > Phodopus roborovskii. The sequence continues at coordinate 212,129 of NW_026126748.1, read as the reverse complement.
ACACATGAGTGTGATTGGAGGTGTCTTAAGAGGACAGAAGAGGGTCTAAATTCACCTGGAAGTAGAAGACAGGCAAATGTGAATCATCTGACTTGCTCAGAACCAAACACAGCTCTGGTCCTCTGGAAGAGCAGCAAGTGCTGAGCTGAAATACTGAGCTCTCTCTCCAACCCCCAAAACTCCTTCTCAAGACTTTGTGATTTTAAAACTAATTATATTCAGAGGGAAATGTACAAGTAAAGCACAGAAATAAAAGATTAATTCTCAGTGCTTCCTATGGTCTGGCCTAAATATGATTTAAATACTGGTAAAATTAATAAAATTCATAGAAAGTGATTATTTTTAAATACCGTCTATACCTTTAACTAATATAACATGAATAGTATATGTTAGGGGACTTAAAAACTTACCCAATAGTCATGTTCCCTTTGTTCATGAGCCATAACCTAAAAAACAGTTATTAAAATTATTCATAAATAAAAAACTTTCATTGCCACCACTAAAATTCATGGCCCAAACCATAATTCCCACTGCCGAGGCATCTCTGAAGCATTATAACCATTTTGAAAGCATAATTTCACATATACAGATGATTTTCTCTCCTGAAATTTTAAACAAACCTGAACATAAGGTTTTTAATGCCAACAAACTGCAGAAGATGATCAACTACTAGAGTTTCCAAGGAACAGATAACAAGCACAACATGGGACTGTGATGGTGCCAGACAGTGCTGTGCTGTATAATACTCATTCCAAAAGAAAGGAAAGCTGCAGAAGTTTTTTATTTCAGCATCTTTGGCTCCCTGTGTATATTTCAGTTTCACAAAACACCTCAGGAGTGATGAAAGCTACAGTCCTGCATCAATTCTATCCAGTCAGAGTGCTCTAACTGCATATACAGCTGTCACTTGACACACATACCTGCACTTGATAGGAGCAAATTGTTCTCTCCAATTCTTCTTCGATATCCTTGGCACGCCGTCTACATGGAACAAATAGTTACTCCACTGTGCTGACATATAATAAAGAATAACAGCATGTGGCTACAAGAATATTACTGAGTGTTCTTCCTTATTTAATTATAACCACAAGACTCCTCTTTTGAGAGATGCTGACAGGTATTAAAGACCATCTTCTCCTCCCCTAAGTCTAATGTCAATTAAACTATGTGAGCACTATTACTTGGATGTGCCTAACACGATGTCACAAAAATTTACACAGTACAGAAGGTCTCAAGCAGCCTGTTCAGGGGCTCAGTTACAATCTTACCATGCCTCCATCCTAAGTGCAAAAGTCTCAGGCACATGCAAGCATGCCTGATCATCTGGTTTTCATTTTCAGGACTCAAAATCATGAAAGATAAACTCAGATCCTATAAAATTAACAGAGTCCCAGAAAAGGAAATCGTTTTTGTTTGTTTTGTTTTGTTTGTTTGTTTGTTTGTTTACTTCAAGACAGGGTTTCTCTGAAGCCCCAACAGTCCTAGAACTGGCTCTGTAGACCAGGCTGGACTTGAACTCACAGAGATCCACCTGCCTCTGACACCAATGCTCAGCTCAGGAGAGGAACTCTTAAGAGGTAAAAGTATAACTAACTTACTGTCTTTATGAAACAAAAAAGTAATTTGTCCTTTTAGACAAAGCCCAAACTTACCCTTCCTAAGGTTGATAGAAGTGTCTTATGACTCAAGTTGCTGTGGTGATCCTCTAACAGACATTCTAGTGTTTCCTCAGGTCCACTGAGGACTGAACCAAAGACTAGCTAAGCATTTACTAAAATTCTAAGAGTGGCTTGTTCATTTCATGGCAAACTTGCTGAATGCTAATACTGTGTATATTCTTTCCCAGCTGAAAAAATATTCATGAATGAGCTTGAATTAACTGCTCATCATGTCCTTCTTGACGACAGGGTCTCATGCAGGTCAAGCTAGTTTCAAGCTCACGATTTAGCCAATATTGGTCTTGATCTTGTGACCATTCTTTTCCACCTCCCAGTGCCAACACACACAACATCCATACCTATTTATAAACTTCTTCATGTTAACATAAAATATGCTTATACTTATATGTCAAAATCCCCAAAAAGAAAATTTTCCTTTTTATATTCTCTGAATATCAACAAAATTCCACGAAATTCAAATACAAAGTAATGAAACAAAAATATGCCAATTCACTTAGTAGTTGTGTTAGGACACACAAGCCTTTAGTCCTAGCACTTGGTAGGCATAGGCAGGCAGATCTTTGAGTTCAAGGCAAGTCTGCCTCCAGAAAGAGTTCCGGATGGGTCAGGGATACAGAGACCTTGTCTGAGATCAAACAAAACAACAAAGCCATTTTATTTTACTGCTTCCTGATGCCAAGCATCAAAATAAGAAAGAGGATGTCTTACCTATAGGTGTCTAGTTCTTTGTTCACATGGTTGGTTCTCTTGTTGACTTTGAAAAGTTCTTCCTCTTTCTCCAATCGACAATTTTCCTCCACTGTTATTTTCCTTAAAAAAAAAAAAAGTTTTTCATTCCTTTTAATGTATGTAATCAATATAATCAACTACAATCACAAACAGTGTATCACACAAAGCAATTGCCATACACCACAGCAAAGGCCATGTGCAAAAAAACAAGAAAAAAAAAATTGTGTGTCTCTGATATGAAATTTGGCACTGGGAAAAAGTGTGGTTGCAACAAACCCTCCACTTCTGTGGAACTTCCTGGCTCTGCTCTGAACCCACTGGACCCACCTATCCACTCAGGTACACCTTGATGCTACACTTTGAACCCCACCAACTGGCCTCTGCCAGGGGAGCAATCTCCAAGAGAACTTGGATTATCCATGGTTGCAGACATCGAACTCCTGACCCAACTACATTCACCAGGACAGCAGCGTAAAGAGAGACAGAAACTCCACCTTCACACACTGGAATAAGTGATGGGAAGACAGAAATAGAAGAAAATGCCCAACAATAGAAATAAGAGTATGATAAACCAGAATCTAGGGACTCGACACCAAAAAGAACTAAACATATCAAAACAGATGAAGAAGAGTATGACTTAAAAAAAAAAAAAGTTCTTAAAAATAACACAGGCCCTCAAAGATGCTATGAAAAAAAAATCCCTTAAAGAAATGGAAGAAATCCAGACTAATGTGGTTTGATCAAGCCAGACTGCCTGAAACAGAGTACAAGGTGATCCTACATTCAAAACAGCTGGACAAAGCAGCCTTACAGACTTCTGCCAGGATTTCTGAATCTTCTTCGAATCCCCCGTAACTGCGCCCCTTACCAGCAGGAAGTAGTTTGGAAAGAACGCCCAAATTCCCAAATATTGTGTATATATGTTTGTTTTCATTTGAATGGACTTTGTTATATAAAATAAATTAAGAAAAGAAATGCAAAAAAAAAACAAACAATAAATTGGAAGAAATAGAGAAAAAGGACACAGAATATATGAATGAAATAAAAAAAAAATCTCTTAAAGAAAGTATAGAAAGCAAAGAAAAACAATAAAACAGATGAAGGAAGCAATTCAAACTGTTCAAGACCTGAAAACTGATATAGAGACAATAAAGAAATCCCTAATTGAGGGAACGCTTAAAACAGAAAACCTGGGTAAATGATCAGGAACTACAGACACAAGCGTAACCAACAGAATATAAGAGATTGAAGAGAGAATCTCAGGAGTTGAAGATAAACTACAGGAAATAGATTCATTGACCAAAGAAAATCTTAAATCCAACAAAACGTAGTAGAAATGTGGGATAACATGAAAAGGCCAAACCAAAGAATAATAGGCAGAGAAGAAGGTGAAGAACCCCAGCTCAAAGATGCAGAAAATATATTCAAAAAAATCATTGAAGAAAACTTTCCCAATCTGAAGAGAACTTTTCCAATTTGAAGAAATTATGCTAATGAAAATACAAGAAGCATACCCAAAACCAAATACACAGGACATAAAACAAAACAAAACAAAACAAAAAAACTCCCCTTGACTCATCATAATCAAAACATCTAACATACAGAATAAATAAAAAATATAAAGGACAAGAAGAACAAAGGCCAGGTAATTTATAATGGCAGACCTATCAATCAAAATATCAAAATTACACCTGACTTCTACATGGTAACTCTCAAGGCCAGAATGTCCTGGATAGATGTTCTACAAGTACTAAGAGTTCACAGATTCCAGCCAAGGCTACCATACCCAACAAAACTCTCAATCACTGTAGATGGAGAAAACAAGTTATTTAATGACAAAGCCAGATTTTCACAATACATATCCACAAATCCAGCCATGGAGAATGTTCTGGAAGGAAAACTCCAACACAAGGACGTTAACTACAATAACAAACAACTAGCCAATCGATAACACCCCTTCACCAGAACCCAAATGTAAAAGCATAGGAAATATACACAACAATACCACTGCCAACAACAACAAAATGAAATCTAAAACAAATAAGAATTAACAATTAATGAATGAATGGTCCTTACTTTCCACCAACATTAATGGTCTTAACTTGCATATAAAAAGACACAGTCTAATAGAATTGACCTGAAGACAGAATCTACCCTTTCGGTGTAAAAAAGAAACACATCTAAGCTTCAAAGACAGATACTAACCTAGAGAAAAAGGGTTGGGGAAAGAACTTCCAATCATTTGGGCCCAGGCAGCAAGAAGGTGCAGTTATCCCAATATCTACCAAGTTAGACTTCAAACCAAAATCAACCAAGAAAGATAAAGAAGGCCATTTCATACCCATCATAGGAGAAGTCCATCAGTACAAAGTCTCAATTCTGAACATCTATGCTCCATATACAAAGGCACCCACATATATAAAATAAACACTAATAAAACTGAAAGCTCACATAAACCTCACACATTACCAAACTTTTTATGGGGCTTGTTACACAAGTCACACAAATGCACAAATAAGAAAGAGAACTACAGACCAACATCACTCATGAACATTGATCCAAATATACTATATTAAATACAGGTATATTGAATCCAAATTCACATCAGAGGACTCATCCAACATGATCAAATAGGCTTCATCCCAGGGATGCAGGGATGGCTCAACTTACAAAAATCTATCAATGAGACCCACAATAAAAACAAATGGAGAAGGAATAACAACATTATAATCCCACTAAGATGCTGAAAAGGCCTTTGAAAAAATTGAACATCCTTGGAAAGATCAGGGAAAACAGAAACATACCTAAATATAATAAAAGCAATATATAGTAAACCAACAGCCAACATCATACTGAAAGGAGAGAAGCTTAAGGCAATTCCTCTAAAATGAAGAACATGACAAGACTGCCCTCTCTCTACATATCTCTTCAATAATGTACTTGAAGTTCTAGTTAAAGCAATAAGAAAACAAAGGGAGAACAAAGGGATACAAATTTGAAAGGAAGAAGTCAAAATGTCACTATTTGCAGATGATATGATAGTTTCCATAAGTGGTCCGATAAACTCTACCAGGGAACTCCTATGGCTGGAAAACACATTCAGCAAATTACCAGGATACAAGATTAAGTTAAAAAAAAAAAACCTTATGTCTACTATATACAGACGATGATGTGGCAAAGGAAGAATTCACAGAAACATCTAATGGATCAAAGACCTCAACATAAAACCAGCCACACTTAGAAGAGAAAGTGGGAGGCACTCTTGAACAAATTGGTACAGGAGACAGCTTCCTGAACATAACACCAGTAGCCCAGTCACTGAGATTGGTAATCCATAAATGGGACCTCCTCAAATTGAGAAGCTTCTGTAAGGCAAAGTACACAGTCAGCAAGACCAAATGGCAGTGCACAGACTGGGAAAATTCTTCACCAACCCAACATCTGACAGAGGGATGATCTCTACAATAGACAAATAACTCAAGAAACTAGTTACCAAAACAACAAATGAAGAGAGAATTCTCAATAGAGGAATCAAAAATGGCTGAAAGAGACTTAAGAAAGTGCTTAACAGTCTTTTAGCCAACAGGGAAATGCAAATCAAAACAACTTTGAGTTACCATATTATTCTTGCCAGAATGACTTAACTTAGAAACACCAATGGCAGCTTATGGTGGAAAGAATGTGGGGAAAGGGTAACACTCCTTCACTGCTGGCAGGAGTGCAAATTTGTACAGCCATTTTGGAGATCAGTATTGTGGTTCCTCAGGAAAATCGAAATCAGTTTACCACAAGCCCTGGCAATTCCACCCTTGGGCATATACACATCCATGTTAACAGAGACATCTGATCATCTGTGTTCATAGCAGCATTATTTGAAATAGCAAGAATCTGGAAGCAACCTAGAAGCCCCTCATCTGAAAATTGATAAAGATGTTGTCCATTTACACAATGGAATACTACTACTCTGCTGAAAAAAAAAAAAAAAAAAAAGAACAATGGAATCTTGAAATTTGTAGGTACATGGATGGAACTTGAAGAAATCATCCTGATTGAGGTAACCCACTCATAAAAAGAGGAACATGGTATTTACTCACTTATATATGGATTTGAGACATAGAGCAAAGGATTGCCAGCATATAAGTCTCACCGCGAGAGAAACTAGTATACAAGGAGGAACCAAAGACAATAATACAAGGTCCCTCACAGAAGGGGAAAGGACAGGATCCCCTGAGCATATTGGGAGTGGGTGGGGTCAGTGAGTGGAGTGTCAGGAGAAAGAGAAGGGGAGGAGCGGAGCACATGTGGGACCAGGAAGATTAAATTGGGAGACTAATACATGAGAGAGAAAAAGAAAGAGAATATAATAGAGGGAGCCATTATAAGTTTGAAGAGAAAATTGACTCAGAGACCTACAAGGATAACCCCAATTATCAATCTGAGCAATCGTAGAAAGTCTACCTTAAATTCCCTTCCCTGATAATGAGATAGATAACTAATTTATATGCCATCATTAAGCCCCCACCTAGTAGCTGATGGCAATACAAGCAGAAACTCACAGCTAAACACTGAGCTGAACTCTTGGAATCCAGTTGTAAAGAGGGATGAGTGATAAGAAAAGTGGTCAAGACCAGGCTACTGAAACCAACAGATACAGCTAACCTGAACAAGGGTCAGCTCATGGCCCCCAGACTGATAGCTGGGAAACCAGCATTGTACTGAATCAGATCCCTGAACGTGGACCTCAGTTAGAAGGCCTGGGCAGTCTAAGGGACCTCTGACAGTTATACCAGGATGTGTCTGTGGTGCATAAAAGGACTTTGGGAGCACATTCCCCGTGGAGGAATACTCCTTTAGCCTAGAAGCAGGAGGGAAGTTCTAGATACTACTCCAAATGATTAGACAGATTTTGATGTCCCCTCTTGGATGGCATCACCCTCCCTGTAGAGTTGGGGGGGGATGGGATGTGAGGGTGTGAGCGGGCCATTATGGAAGGAGGGAGTGGGAACTAGGATCAAGTTTTATTATAGTAAGTCACTATGTTTGTTAGTAAGAGGGCCAATAACTACAACTATGGCTTGTGTTGTTTTGTTTGGTTTTTATGACAGTGTCTCATAATGTAGACCTGAAAATCACATTTTAAACCAGATTGGCCTCTAATTCACATAGATCCACCTGTGTTTGCTTCTTGAGTGCTTGAAGTAAAGTTTGTAGACCCAATATTTTTAATTGGTAGTCAAAAATAATAAGAGAGTGAGCCCAATCCCCACAGAGGGATAGTCTCTTAGCCTAGACACAAAGGGGAGGACCTAGGCTTTGCCCCAAATGATGTGACAGACTTTGATGATCCACCATTGAAGGCCTCACCCTTTCTATGCAGCAAAAGAAGGATGTGATGGGGTCTTGGGAAGATGGGACGGAGAGAGAACTGGGATTGATATCTAAAATAATATTGTTTCTAATTTAAACTTTTAAAAAGGAAAAAAAGAACAAGAGAATAAATAATCCCAGCACTAGCAGTAACCCTGCACTACTTTTTTTCTTTTACTAACGAGTAACAGGTAAATTATTGAACAGTTACTGTGTGCCAGAACTGTTACGAGACATTTCTGTGGGCAATTAAACTAGTCAACAGCCATACAAAACTATTATTTCCATTGCATAAAAATGAAAACAAGGTACAGAGAAAGCAGTCAGATACCATGTAACAATAAGTCTCTGAGAAATGAAGCAACAAGGCATTTCATCACTGTGTGGACATCAGAGTATACTTAAAGAAACAAAGATGGCAAAGAATCAATGGGTGGCATTGTCCTATTTGTGGTCCATTTTGTACCACCATGTTATTATATGACACATGATTGTCACCGGGAGCAGGCTTTGGGAGCATATGGCCTCTTCCTACTTCTAGTTTTATCCGTCTTCTTCAACTTTAAGGGGGTTATGATCTCTCCTCTTCCTGCTCTAAGAACATGCTCCCATGCTCCCCTCACTATCATGGGCTCTCCCTTTGGAACTGTACACCAAAACAAGTTCTCCCATCTACTAGTTGCCTTGACCTGAATAGTTTGGTATTTAGGTGCTTTTGTTTGTTTGTTTGTTTTCTTTTCTGCCATTGTATTTTATCACAGCAACAGAAAAGTAACTAATACAACCTAAATGTTGAAATTTAAACTCTACTGATAGAACTTCGAAGAGAAATCACATATATAAAGCAGTATACTAAACTTCTAGATTCAAATATTTCACTTCTTCCCAATATTAAACTTAAAGAGCTGAACATAATGTATCAGTCATGAAAACAAAAAAAAAAAGAAAATAACGTGAATGAAAAAAAGCAATATAGAAAATAAGTTAACCAAAAGTATAGCCTATAGAGGCAAGAACTTATTCTGATATTTATACAGTTTTACAAAGTTTCTATGTCCTACCCTGAAGAACAGCTTGTGGCATAATTCAGCTTGATCTGTGAGTTGATTCAGAGCAGAATATATAATACTATTCAAAATAGACATACTCATTGGGCTTTTTGTCAACTTCTCACAAACTACAGAAACTTGGCAAAAGAGAATCTCTACTGAGAAAAATAACTCCCCAGGACGTGCTTGAGGCAAGCCTGTGGGCATGTTCTCCATGACTAATTGATGTAAGAGAGACCCCAGCCAATGCAAGTGGTGCCACCCCTGGGTTATATAAGGAAGCTGATCAATCCATGGAAAGCAACGCAATAAACAGTCCTCCTCCATGGCCTCAATTTCAGTTGTGCCTAGACTTTTCATTATGACCAGTGTGATCAGGACAGCAACAGAAAATAAAGTAATACATTAAATCACAGTGTGAACACATACAAACAGAACACAATGCATATTTTCACCACTACTTTGAAAATGGACAAAAAAAATGTGTTGCACCTTTGAATTTTTAAGCATTATTCATTAACTTCATTAACTCATTAACCATTAACTGGTAAATTAGCAAATACTGGGGCCACTGGTTCCTGGGGTAATACAGGATTACTTCTCTGTTGATCACTTTTCATGAAACATATGATGTAAAGAATACACAACTTTGAATCCTGTGTATTTTATTTAAAACTCGCCATGGGACTGGAGAGATGGCTCACACCTAAGAGTGCACAAACTGCTCTGGCAGAGGACACAAGTTCAGTAATCAGTAACCACATGGCAGCTCACAAGCATTTGTAACTCAGTTTCAAGAGATCCAATGCCTTCTTCGGGCCTTAGAGAGCACCAGGCACAGGCATTGTGCATAGACATACATACAGGAACTCTCACATACACATAAAATGAAAATAAATATCCATGGGCAGGAGCAATAGTTCAGCCATTAAGAAGAGTACATCCTGCTCTTGCAGAGGACCTGAGCTCAGTTCCCAAGACCCATATCCAGTGACTCATAACAGCATGTTATCTACAATTCCAGGGAGGGCCAACATTTCTGACTTCTACATGCACCAGCACTTATTTTTACAGGTTCACACACATCATACATAATTTAAAAGAGCAAATCACAGTTTTGTTTCTTTATTTTGCTTTGGTTGATAAGATGGGGTTTCTCTATGTAGCTTTGTAGACCAGACTCACAAAGATTCAGCAGCCTCTGCCTCCTGAGTGCTGGGATTAAACGTGTACACCATCCATGCCCAGCATAATAAATCATTTTTTAAAACTAGATAAAATCTACAATGGTGGAAAACATCTGTTCCAAGCACTTGGGAAGTGACAGCAGAAAGATCAGGAGTTAAAAGTCACAGCTGACTGTAATCAGGGTCAAGCCAGCATGGACTACATGAAACAGTCTCAAACAAAATAAAACACATCTTGGTTAACATAAGTTGTGTATTTCCTAAAGTAAATTCCCAACCAACAGCACTGTAAATTAAGACAAAACAAAGTTAATCTTATACATGGCATTTTTTTCACAAAGTATATTATGGCCTTCTCACCATCAAGAACACGTGACAGCACTCAAGCACATGCTTGGGTTCTATGTGAACAGGTACCTCACCAAATAAACAATTCTAAAAAGAAGAGGTAGTCAGAGAAGACAATTGTTTACAGAATGAGAACTGAAAGAAATTGCTGTGTTAGCCCTCAACCAGGAGTTCTCACACTGGGCCTCTCAGAATCTTCATCATTCTCAGTTTACAAATCAAAGGCCAGCAAATCTCTGGGGAAAAAAAAAACAGGCTTTAAGGTTACAAACAAATTTAACAATGGACTTTACATCGCACACACACATACATAAATACATGCACACTTAATGTATGAAGGAATAGGACAGACAAGGGACTTCCAAAGGGCAATAAAAGTCAAAGTGTGCTTGGTTTTATAATGAAAACTCTAAACTATAATTCTTATTAGGAAATCTGCAATTGCAAGATTGGTATCACAAGGGTCTTTTCTCTGCCTTATCTGGACATGTCAGGGCAATGTCTCATATTGCCATCAATATTTAAATACACTGAGTACAATTTTATTTACTTATTTTCATTTTACATATTAATCCCAGTTCCCCCTTCCTCCCTCCCTGTTTCCCTCTGTTCATACCCCCATGCCCCCCGACCACACTCCTCTCCCACCCCCCACTCCACATGTAGGGTGATGTCTTCCAGGAGGGGTCATCTAAATCTGACACATTATTTGGAGTAGGGACTAGGCCTTCTCTCCTGTCTCTAGGTTAAGGGAGTATCCCTCCATGGGGGATGTGCACCCAAAGTCCTTTTGTGCACCAGGTACATATCCTGTTTCCACTGTCAAGGTCCCTTAGACTTCCCAGGCCTTCCGGCAGAGACCCATGTTTAGGGAGTCTGAGTCAGTCCAATGCTGGAATCCCAGCTATCAGTCTGGGGGCCTAGTAGCTCCTCCTTTTTTCAGGTTGGCTGTCTCAATGTATATTTGTAGCCTGGTCTTGTCCTCTCTCTCTGCTTCTGAATTCCTGTTTTGCTCAGTGGTTACTTGTGGGTGTCTGCTTCTGTTTCCATCTGCTGCTAGATGATAGCTCTATGATGGTGGATAAGACAGTCCTCAATCTCATTATCAGGGAAGGGCATTTATGGTAGCCCTTCCACTGTTGCTCAAATTGTTACTTGCAGTGAGACTTGAAGGTCTCTGGATATTTCTCTAGGTTCATTTTTCTCTTCAAACATATAATTGCTCCCTCTATTATGTTCCCTCTCTCTTCTCATCTATTCCTCCCCTGACTCAATCTTCCTAGGCCCACATGCTTTCCTCTCCTCCCCTTCTCTTCCTCCTAGCTCCCTCTCCACTCACTGCCCCACCACTCCCCATATGCTCAGGAGATCTTGTCCCTTTCCCCTTCTGTGAGGGAACATATATGAATCTCTTAGAATCCTCTTTGCATCTTAATTTCTTTGGCAGTGTTAATTATAGGCTGGTGATCCTTTGCTCAGTCTAAAATACATATATGATTGAGTACATACAATTTTATTCTTTTTGTGACTGGGTTACCTCATTCAGGATAGTTTCTTGAAGGTCCATTCACTTTACTGCAAATTTCAAGATTCTATTCTTTTCTTTTCCGGCAGAGTAGTATTCCATTGTGTAAATGTGCTATATCTTCTTTATCCATTCTTCAGTTGAAGGGCATGTTGGTTGCTTCCAGATTCTTGTGATTACAAACCATGCTTCCATGAACATAGTAGAACAGAAATCTGTGTTGCATGGATGTGGATCAGTTGGGTATATGCCTAAGATGGCGATTGCCGGGGCCTGTGGTAGACTGATTCCCATTTTCCTGAGGAACCGCCTTAATGATCTCCAAAATAACTGTACAACTTTGCACTCTCACCAACAGTGGAGGAGTGTTCCCCTTTCTCCACATCCTGTCCAGCATAAGTTGTTCTTGGTGTTTCTAATTTTAGCCAATCTGGCAGCAGTAAGATGGTATCTCGAAGTTCCTTTATTTGCATTTCCCTGATAGCTAAGGACTGTGAGTACATTCTTTAGTGCCCTTCAGCCTTTTAAATTTCCTCTATTGAGAGTTCTCTATTAAGGTCTGGACCCCATTTTTAATAGGGTTATTTGGTATTTTGTTGACTAGTTTCTTGAGTTCTTTGTATATTTTGGAGATCAGCCCTCTGTCAGATGTAGGATCGGTGAAGATATTTTCCCATTCTGTGGGCTGCCGTTTGGTCTTGTCAACTGTGTCCTTTGCCTTATAGAAGCTTCTCAGTTGGGGAGGTCCCATTTATTAATTGTACATCTCAGTGTCTGTGCTACTAGAGTTATGTTCAGGAAGCAGTCTTCTGTACCAGTTTGTTCAAGGGTACTTCCCACTTTCTCTTCTATGAGGTTCTACGAGTTTCAGTGTGGAAGGACATATGATGAGGTCTTTGATCCACTTGGACTTGAGTTTTGTGGATGGCGATAGACATGGGTCTATCTGCAGTCTTTTACCCACCATCATCCAGTTGTGCCAGCACCATTTGTTGAAGATGTTTTCCTCCTCACGGTATATACTTTCAGCTGTTTTGTCCTAAATCAGGTGTCCGTAGCTGTGTGGGTTAATGGCAGAATATTTGATTTAATTTCATTGGTGACCTTGTCTGTTTTTGTGCCAATACCAGGCTGTTTTCAGGACTATAGGTCTGTTGTAGAGCTTAAAGTTGAGGATGGTGATGCCTCCTGGAGTTTCTTTATTGTACAGGATTGTTTTAGCTATCCTGATTTTATTTCTTTTTCTGTATAAAGTTGATTATTATCCTTTCAAGGATATTGAAGAATTGATTGAGCACAAATATTGATTGGAAACCCACTATTTTCCTTTCAGTTTAGGCACTGGGAATATAAATAAAAGTACCATACTTCTTACAGAGTTTAAATTAATGTGAAGCGGAGGACGTGATATTAGAGAACAAAACAAGATGTGACGAGAAATAACGGAACAAAATAAGAGATATTGGTTTAGTTAGGGTACCGAGAAAGCCTTCTTTAAGATGACAGCGGGACCCCACATCTGAATGAAACAAAGATTCAAAAATGCAAGCACATAGAACACCACATAGTGAAAAAAATAAAAAGAAGGAAAGAAAAAGCTTGAAAGATGAAAGACCTTACCATACAGATGTGCTGGGCACACCAAAAATGAAGAAAGCCAATGGCAATAGATAGCAACAAAGAAAAGAGACATAGAATAGTCTATAGCTTCTCACAAGGTGGGTATGGTAAACTTGGTTCTGAGAATCTTGTTTTAAGTCTGTTTAAAACATTTGAGGGGGGGTGCAGGAAAGACTGTGACAGTATGCACAATTTATGTTTTAGGAGTTATTCTGAGTTTACAGAGAAAAGACAGTGTAGGAAGATATAAAGACATTCATAGGGCTACTGTAATGAACCAACTACTGCTAATGATGGCTTTAACCAGAGTATTGGTAGATGATAAAAAGCCATCAGATTAAAGGTTAAGAAATTTGACAGAATTTGATGATAAGACAAACAAATATGGGACACAAAAGGGGCACTGAAGGATGACTAGCAGCTGCCCTGTTCACAAATACAATGATACTGCCATTTAGTAACTACATCAAAGAATATTAAGCAAGACTAACTTGCGCAGAAGAAAGGAGTCAGTTTTATATACAATAGGAAGTTCCATCCAAAGACACCGCTCAGATTCCTGGACCCTGTATGTCAGCATGAGTTTAAGGCAATAATCTGATAAATGTTACCAGATACTGAGAAAGGTAGCTTGGGAATTCCAACATATTTACATTTTGTTCATGAAGAAAATCGTCCAAGACAAAATAACATTCTTAAAAATGAATGATGTAGCCAGGTGATGTAGGGCACTCCTTTAAAACTAGCAGTCAGGAAGCAAAGGCAGGTGGATCTCTCTTAGTTCAAGGCCAGCCTGGTCTACAGAGTGAGTTCCAGGATAGGCTGCAAAGCTACACAGACAAATCCTGTCTTGAAAACACAAACAAACACCAAATTAAAAAAAAAAAAGAAACAACATGAATGATTCTATGTAATTGATAACATCCAATAATCAATGTGTAAAGCCTCTAATACATAACATGCATTTAAAGACATTTCACTTGCCATTCACTGGAGTTACCAAACACCTCTCACCTGTGAAGCATCCTTTCATTGTCTTGGTACAGCTCCCTCATCACTGTGATTTTCCTTTGAAGCTTCTGTTTCTCGATTTCAAGTTGTGTATTACCTGACTGCAAAGACACTTGTTCAGACTTGAGACTTCGCATATGCTCTAGACAAAGGTACAAAATCATAAAGAAACTAAAGGAATTAAAGAAATTCTTCAGTTCTTAATAAAGAAATTAAAGGAATTTCATACAATTAAAAACATATTAAAAATATTAACGATACACAAAGTTGGTCAGATCACTGTGACTTCAAAACCCACCTACTTTATAAAGATACTAATGCAAAGAAGCCTTAAAAAACAACACAAATTATTTTACCATTATACACTCAAGCTCTTTTTTTCTAGTGTCTTACTTTATCTCATTTTAAAACTTTTAAAACTAAGTGTTTGGGAGACGTGGAGGGCAGGGGCTCAGAGGGAAGGGGACTGGGAAAAAGTATAGCTCAATTAAAAAAACGTGTGTGTGTGTGTGTCTGTGTGTGTGTGTGTGTGTGTGTGTGTGTGTGTGTGTGTGTGTGTGTGTGTGTGTGTGTGTGTTCACCTCAGCCTGCATGCCCAGGTGGGCAAAGGTCAGAGGACAACTAGCAGGGGTCTGTTCTCTCCTTCCACTGGAGACTGAATTCAGACCATCAGGCTCAGAAGAAGGGGCTTTTATGCACTGAACCCAGACACTATAATAGGGCACTGTACAGGCCAGGTGCAGTAATTTTAAGCCTATATAAAGCAGACATGTGAGAAGCTGAGGTAGAAATGTGAGGACTTCAAGAAGCCTGGGGTTACATAGAAACATGCATTTAAAGGAAGGACACTATAAATTACCAAAAAGGCCAGAATCTATGGGAGATGAGAGATGGTTAGAGAAAAATGCTCCCATATGTTAAAAATTAATTATTGAAAAATTTTATGATGCATTAAGGAAAGAATGTTGGAGCTGGAGACATGGCTCAGCAGTTAAGAGCAATGAATGCTCTTCCAGAGAACCTTGGCTCAATTCCGATCACCCACAGGGCAGCTCAAAACTGTCTGTAACTCCAGTTCCAGAGGATCTGACACTCTCACACAGACATATATGTGAGCAAACTCCCAATAAAGTAAATAAATAAAAAACATTAAATAATTTTTTAAAACACCATGGAAAAAGAAAAGGTGGATTTGGAGGAACGCTCTACACACACAAGAGTTTCCCATATTATTTGGTGGGGGGGGATTAAGACTGGCCAAGAGAAGGAGTAAACAATGGAATAACTGGTGAACTAATTGCTTGCTACACTGGTACTTCCTACTAAGATACATGTACGTTAATGTATGCCTCGATAAAGCTGCCTTGAAAACAGAGTGCCTATTCCTCTCTGTATCTTCCACACTGTTACTACTATTCTCAGATAGCAGCATTTTTTTAATTAGACTAATGTTTTTTCAGGTCTAATAACAATACAATTAGTATAATCAGTGAGTAGGGCAATTTAATCCAATGGTTCAATCTTTTTAAGCATTTTGCTCATTAAAAGTCTTAAAGGCCTTTGAGACCCTTTTGGTCTTTTTCTCATCAGATCTCAACCCTGGTCTTGAAGGTTATAAAGAAGATAAAGTACACTGAAGCTGGCCTCACAACGATGAAGTCTGGTATAGAGCATAGGTCAAGATTCAAATGGTTCTGGCTATCGTTTGGAAGACAGAATAAGTTAAGAATGAAAAGGAAGAAATGTGAAGTTCTGGGCAGCCGTTGCAATGGTTGACTACATATTGACGTTTCTTGTATTCATTGAGAGGATTATTTTGTTGATGTTGATTTCTGGTATGTTTATATTCAGCTGTGTAATCAGTGAAGGGGCTTTGCCTGTGATCATAGGTGTAGAGTTAGAAACAGGCAGGAAAAGCATCAGGCAGGTAAAAATGAAGCTCTACAAGCAGAAGTTTTTGTCTTATGTTGCATCATTTAAGCAAGTGTAACAGGATCAATAAAGCCTGTTTTGAAAAGAAAATATAGATGAGGAGAAATAAAAAAAAAAAAAAGATGCCTGTGGTTCCATTCTGAGTTAACCAGCACAGACATTTGAATATGTCCATCCATTCTTTTCAGATATAAAAATATGAATTTATTTCATTAACACAGTGAGATGTGATATACCTTTTACAGCACAAACACAACTGGCAAAATCTATTTTTCAATGTGAACAAAATCAGCAAACTTTTTTAATGCTTTCCATAAAAAAATATATTTTTACAGGTGTAAAGCCACTCTTGTGTATGCTAATAAATTATATGAATATATTAAAATAGTAGACATTACAAGCTCAAGTCCTGAAGATCACTTTCTCAATTTTAAAAAATGTAAGGAAAAAATTAAATTTAAAAGTTTTTAACATCTAAAACTATATCCAACATTGTACTCCTTGTGGTGGCTTGAGTGAAAATGTCACCCTAGGCTCAGAGGATGTGACACTATTAGGAAGTATTGCTTTGTTGGAGGAAGTTGTCACTGAGGGTGAGCTTTGAGGTTTCAGATGCTCAAGACTGACCCAGTGGCATTCTTCCTGCTGCCTGCAGATCTAGATATAGAACTCCTGGATCTTTCCCCAGCACCATGTCTGCCTGTGTGATCTTCTGCAGTGCAATTACTATGGAATACTACTTTATGGTATACTTATAATTTGCAGGCCCTAGAACTCTGAACTATAAGCCAGATCCAATGAATGTCTTCCTTATAAGAGTTGCCATGGTCAAGGTGTCTCTACATAGCAATAGAAACCCTAACAAAGATGCACCATACTCCACATTCTTACATACTTTTAATAATTTACATAAATATAAGAGATAATGGAATACATTTACCACTGACAGTAAAACTCAGAAGTAATTCATTCTCTTTAAGGAGACGTGCTCGTCAAGAACCCTTACCTGTAAGATCATCATTTGTTGCATCTATTTCAGATAACTGAGTATAAATTTGGTTTCTGTCTCCTTCTAGGGTTTTTAACGAAGCACTTAACTTCAAAGAAGGAAAAGAAGAAGAAAAGCAATTATCAATTACACAAAAGAAACACACATCCCCAATATACCCCATACTACTGTTCTGCAGTTATTTTCCCTGTGATGATGTTATCATGGACAACATAAAGACATCAGTGCAGCTGCCAAAGCAGCCTTCACCCTATACAATCAGGACTTTTTACACAGATTAACTAAGAACTGACAGAGGGAATAAACCAGAGGAAAACACAGCTATTATTTATTTCTCAAAAGAGTATATAGAACCATTGGAACCAGAAGAAAAGAATGCACATGGGGAATGATTAAATAAAACAATAATATTCTGAAGATATCTTTAATGGAAGAAATGAGTGTACAATTTGAACATTTCTAAATACTATAATTATAAAAATTTCTAAAGTTGATATAAAAAAAGAAATTGATAAGGAAATCCTAGGGGCTGGAGAGATAGTACACTGGCTGCTCTTCCAGTGGACCTGAATTTAAGTCTCTACACGCACATGGCAGCTCACGACTGTCTGTAGCTCCAGTTCCAGGGAATCTCAAACCCTCATAAAAACAAGCATGCTGGCAAACCACCAATGCACAGAAAATTAATACATCAAAAGAAAAAGAAAATTCTCATCATTTATTATATAACCTTATACAAAAAATTAAAGCAATCTTTAAATTAGTTACTAAGGACACACAGATTTCATGTCTGCTGTAGGTCCTGCTCCTTCTCATCTAGATTTTTACATACTAATACAAACCTCAGTAGCATATATTAGCTTCCTCAAAGCTCCCTTAGGCTGATTACCTACAGTGAAAAATAAAACCATACTTAGTGAACACATCCAAATGAATACATTAGTTCTTTATCTAGTCTTGCAACCCCTCTTCTGGCCAAAATTAAATAATTTGAGGCTGAGCTTACTTGCTCTTGACTCTAATTCCAACATTTCACAGCTAAGACAAGGGGATTCCCATGAGTATAAGGCCAGCCTGGACTCCAAAGTGAATTCCAGGCCAGCTTGACCTACAGCAAGATGTTGTCTCAGTAAAAAGAGTAATTAAAATAAAAATAATAATTTATATAAGGTAGAGTGATCTACACTCAGGAAGATAGACAGTGTACTACAGAGACCCAACAAGAACTGAATATTTACCTAAACAGTGTCCATGGACTTAACTATGCTTAGATTCTTATGGCATTACAGCATCCAGGTTAATTAGTCAACCGTGGCTTCAACACTAAAATTATTAATGAACCATGGCTCCAAGTTAAGTACTATTAAACATAAATAGAATTTATGTTTCTTCTATTATAAAATAAAAATGAAAAATACAAATATTTTATATTACTATACCTTACTATAGTTCCCCTTTTGTTATGGAACTTAAGAGCTGTGTTGTTATAATGGAGAAATATAGGCTATAGAGAAGAACAAAAGAGAATAAGTCTACAACTCTGAAGAGGTAAAGAAAGATTTACACGAAAGACTAGCTAAATAAGGTGGAAAGGGAGTGTGGTATTTCATGAAGATAGACAAAATGTGCCAAGTCTAAGTATATGAGGAGCTCGATACACATGTGGAATGAAGAGGAAACAAGGAATCAGTCGCCACAAGTCAGTGCACGTTATTCTCTAAGTCATTGTTCACTTCTACATCCAGATTACCATCATCAGTTACATCTTCCCCCAAGCACAGAATTCCAGTCTTTCATCCTTAGCAGGCTCTCCATCAGAGACTGGATATTGAGTAAAAAGAGAAAACAAAAAGAGAAGGTAATGACTCATGATAATAGCTTTACAATTTAGAACTTAACTCATCTGAAATTCAATCCTGAGCCAATGAGATGGCTCGGCAGGTAAAAGCATCTGCCACTTAGACTGATAATCTGAGTTTAATCCCCAGAACCCACATGGTAGGAAAATTGCCTCCCAAAATTTGTCTTCTGAACTCCATACCCACATCATGGAATGCACATACCTGACACATACATACACAAGTAAATTTTTAAATATTATAATTTTTTAAATCAATCCCCATAAATAAATCCTTTTGTACCCTAAGTATCTGTCTGCAATTGAGATATGTAAACAGTTGCTTTTATCTTCTAACTCCACATTTAGGGACTATTAATCCTGAAAAACTAACTTGCTGAACATGGTACATCTTTTACCCCACCACTCAGAAGGAATAGGCAGGCAGATCTATGTGAGATGGGAGCCAGCCTGATATAATAAAGTGAGTTCTGGTAAGAAAAAACTACCTCTTGAAACACTGTATGCAAAAATAAATATTATGGATATTATGGTAGGGAGGGATGGAGGAAGGGGAGGTAGTGAGGGAAGGAAGGAATGAAGGAAGGATGAAGAGAAAAAGGAAAAGAAAGAAGAGAAAACAAAATCAAATACAGTGTTTTATAATGGTTCATTCTTGTTAACTACAAAGCAATAAAATATTTTCTTTTGTGTGTATCATACACACATGGGTATGCAGGTGCACATACAGCTGCAAGAGCATGAGGCAAGAAGATGCAAGTGTCTTCTTCCATCATACTCTACCTTACTGCCTGGAGACAGGACCTCTCATGGAATAAGAACTCCACTATCTCAAAAGCATGGCTGCTCAACAGGCTCTAATCTCCACTGTCTCTGTCCCCTGTGCGGGGCTCTCAGGCATGGGCAGCCATGCTCTTCTTATGTGGGTGCTTAGAATTCAAACTCAAGACCTTATGTTTGCAGACCAAGTGCACTAACCCACTAAACCATCTCCCCACTCCCTAAAATACTTTCTTTTGACATTCTTTATATTTTTTACTAATTTACAGTTGGACTGGAGAGATAGCTGAGCAATTTGGGACTTGTTACTCTACTAAACCATCTAAACTCTTTTCCCAGCACCCACATCAGATGGGACTTGTAACTCCAGCTCCAGGACATCCAGTGGTCTCTTCTGGCCTCTGTGGGAAGCATGCAGTGGCCAATAACATATGGAATGGGATAAATGTTGTGTGGTGTTTCATCTATCTCCGAGACATACAAAAGCTATAAAAAAGATTCATACAAATCTATGAGAAGATCATAGACATCTTTGGCACTGCACTCAAATGCACATTCCTATACATGGGCACATACAAATACACACCAATTAAAAAATTAACATCTCTGGCTGGAGAGATGGCTCAGCTGTTAAGAGCAGATATTATCTTGACAAAGGCCCAAATTCAATCTCACTACCCATAGCTAGCATTTCTCAACTCCCTGTAACCTCAGCTGCAGGGACTACAAACTTTCTGGTTTCTGAGGGCCAAAAAACTCACATGATTATACCCACAAAAAATTAAACTACAGATTCTTGATTTATACAAGGAAGTAACTAGCTGGAGAGTCCAACTGAGACAAACAAAGACACGTTGTAAAATATTTTGAAGGAGTACTGGAAGACCATCAACTGATTTTTTTGCTGCTGTTGATATTTCTTTTTTTTTTTCTTTTTCATTTTTTTTTTTTTTTTTTTTTTTTTTTTTTTTTTTGTGAAATCCGCCTATATCTGAGAGTCCACTCTGAGTTCCTGCCGCCGGCAAGATCCTTGACCCCTAAAGCAGGGCCTCTGCTAAAGAAAGAGGCCTCAGCTGGAGAGTCCCAGTTTCCAGTGAGATCAGACTATCATGCAGAAACTTCCCAAGTTTCAGCTCAGCCTCTGTCCTCCTCCCCCAGCCATTGACTAGAGCCATTGGCTAGTGGCATCTTCTACATTATCCTCAGCCCTGACCCCATCCCTGGGTCCCTGTCTGTGGAGAGACTTCCTATAGAGCTTGGACTACCCAGAGATATAGATATTGACTCACTGACCACAAAATCCCACTGGGGAAGTATCATAGAGAGAGGGGGAGACCCCACCAACACCTACTGGAAGAAGCTATGAGAAGACGGCAATACAAGAAAACACCTAACAACAGAAAGACAAGCATGAAACCACCAGAATCTAAGGAATCTACACCAACTAGAATGGAACACAACAACAAAGCAGAGGAAGCAGAAGGGAACAACTTAAAAATTTCTGTCATAAAAATGATAGAGGCCCTCAAAGAAGATGTGAGAAAAATCCCTTAAGGAAATGGAGAAAAAAAAACAAACAAACAAAAAGTGGAAGAAATGAACAAATTCCTTAAGGAAAGCAAAGAAAGTACTGAAAGCCGCCAAAAAAAAAAAAAAAAAATAAGCAGGTGAATGAAATGGTTCAAGACCGAAAACTAAAATAGAGAAAATAAAGGCAACACAAACTGAGGGAATGCTGGAAATAGAAAAACTGGGCAAAAAATCAGGAACTACAGGCACAAGCATAACCAATAGAATTCGAGAGATGGAACAGAGAATCTCAGGTACAGAAGATAAACTAGAAGAAATAGATTCATCGACCAATGAAAATCATAAATCCAACAAATCCTTAACAAAAAACATACAGGAAATGTTGGACACCGTGAAAAGACCAAACCTAAGAATAATAGGCATAGAGTAAGGTGAAGAAGCCCAGCTCAAGATGGTGAAAGCATATTCAACAAAATCATCGAGGAAAACTTTCCAAATTTGAAGAAGGACATGCCCATGAAAGTACAAGAAGCATACCGAACCCCAAATAGGCTGGACCAAAGAAAAAAGACCCCTCCACATATAATAATCAAAACACCTAGCATAAAGAATAAAGAATATTAAGCGCAGTGAAGGAAAAAGGACAGGTAACATATAAAGGCAGACCTATCAAAAATACACCTGACTTCTCCATGGAAACCCTCAAGGCCAGAAGATCCTGGATAGATGTTCTTTAATATTAAGATAACACGAATGCCAGTCTTGGCTACTCTATCCAGCAAAACTCTCAATCACTATAGATGGAGAAAACAAGATATTTAATGACAAAACGAGATTTTCCCAAAACTTGTCTACAAATCCAGCCATACAGAAATTATTGGAAGGTAAACTCCAACCCAAGGAAGGTAACTACGCCCACAAAAATGTAGACAACAGATAATCCAACTACACCAGAAACAAAGGGTAAAGAAGAACTAATATATTCAAAATACCACTGCCAACAACAAACCTAAATCAAGCAAGCATCAACAATCAATGGTCCTTACTCACGCTCAACATTAATGTCCTTAACGCACCAATAAAAAGACACAGGCTAACAGAATTGATATGAAGACAGAATCCATCCTTCTGCTGCATACAAGAAACACATCTAAGATTCAAAGGTAGACATTACCTCAGGGTAAAGGGTTGGGAAAAGATATTCCAATCAAATGGAACCAAGAAGCAAGCAAGCATAGCTATCCTAATATCTAACAAGTTAGGCTTCAAACCAAAATTAATCAAAAAAGATGAAGACGGTCATTTCGTATTCATCGTAGGGGAAATCCATCAACACAAAGTCTCAGTTCTGAACATCTATGCCCATAATACAAAGGCACCAACATTTGAAAAAGAAACGCTACTAAAACTCAAACTTCATATAACACCTCACACACTTACAGTGGGAGACTTCAATATACCACTCTCAACACTAGACAGGACCACCAATCAGAAACTCAACACAGAAACAAAAGAACTAACAGAAGTTATGTCTCAACTGGGATTAACAGACATCTATAGAACATTCCATCCAAAGAAAAAAGAATATACTTTCTTCTCTGCTCCACATAGAACCTTCTCTAAAATCGACCACATACTAGGTGACATAACAAACCTCAACAGATACAAGAGAATAGGAATAGTCCCCTGTATCTTATCAGACCACCATGCTTTAAAATTGGAATTCAACAACAACACAAATAGCAGAAAACCTGCAAACTCAAGGAAACTGAACAATGTGCAATTGTACCACTCCTAGGTCAAAGAGGAAATAAACAAAAAAATTAAGGACTTTATGATATTCAACGAGAATGAGGACACAACATACCCGAACTTATGGGACACCTTGAAAGCATTGCTACGAGGGATGTTCATTGCACTAAGTGCCCATATGAAGAAAACAAAGGATAGTCACATAACAGAATTAACAGCGCAACTGTAAGCCTTAGAACAGAGAGAAGTGAACTCACCCGTAGAAGTAGATGCCAGGAAATAATCAACTTGATGGCTGAAATCAACAAAATAGAAACCAGGAAAACAATACAAAAAAAAAAAAAATCAATGCAACGAAGAGTTGGTTTTCTGAGAAAATCAACAAGATAGACAAACCTTTATCCAAATTAACGAAAAAGCAAACCTTTATCCAAATTAACGAAAAAGCAGAGAGAGAATATGCAAATTAACAAAATCAGAAACGAAAAGGGGAATATAACAACAGAGGAAATGCAGATAATTTTCAGGTCATACTTTGAAAATCTGCATTCCACAAAAATTGAAATTCAAAGGAAATGGACAAATTTCTGGATAATTATAACTTACCAAAATTAAATTAAGAACAGAAAAACAACTTAAATAGACCTAAAACCTGCAAAGAAATAGAAGCAGTCATCGAAAGCCTTCCAACCAAAAAAAGTCCAGAGCCAGATGGATTCAGTGCAGAATTCTACCAAACACTAAAGGAAGAACTAATACCACTACTCCTCAAACTATTCCACAAAATAGAAACAGAAGGTTCATTGCCAAACTCTGTTTATGAGGCTACAATAACCTTGGTACCCAAGCCTCACAAAGTCACAACTAAGAAAGAAAACTACAGACCAATATCCCTGATGAACATCAATGCAAAAATACTCAATAAAATACTGGCAAACTGAATTCAAGAATACATCAGAGAAATCATACTCCGTGACCAAGTAGGCTTCATCCCTGGAATGCAGGATGGTTTATCATACAAAAATCTATCAAGGTGATCCACCATATAAACAAACAGAAAAAGAAAAACCATGTGATCATCTCCCTAGATGCTGAAAACTCTTTCTACAAAATTCAACACCTTTTCATGATAAAGGTCTTGGAGAGGTCAGGGATAATAGGGACATACCTAAACATAGTATGAACCATATACAGCAAACCAACTGCCAAAATCAAACTGAATGGAGAGAAACTTAAGCCAATTCCTATAAAATCAAGAACAAGACAAAGCTGCCCTCTCTCTCCATATCTCTTCAATATCATACTAGATGTTCTAGCTAATGCTATAAGACAACAAAAGCAGATCAACGGGATCCAATTTGAAAAGGAAGAACTCAAACTGTCTCAATTTGGAGATGATATGATAGTTTATATAAGCAACCCAATACACTCTACCAGGGAACTCCTACAGCTGATAAACACCTTCAGAAAATTAGCAGTATACAAGATAAACTCAAAAAAATAACAATAGCCCTACTTTTTTTCAGACGACAAAGAGACAGAGAAAGAAATTGAGAAGCATCACCCTTTACAATAGCCACAAGCAACATAAAGAATCTTGGTGTAATGCTTACCAAACAAATAAAAGACCTATATAACAAGAACATTGTGGCTCTAAAGAAAGAAATTAAGAAAGACACCAGAAAATTGAAAGATCTCCCATGCTCTTGAACAGGTGGGATAAACATAGTAAAAATGGCAATCTTACCAAAAGCAATCTACAGATTCAATGTAATCCCCATTAATATCCCCCCACAATTCTTCACTGACCTTGAAATGATAATAATCAACTTTATATGGAAAAACAAAAGACACAGGATAGCCAAAACAACCATATACAATATAAGAACTTCAGGAGGCATCATCATTCCTGATTTTTAACTCTACTACAGAGCTATAGTTCTGACAACAGCCTGTTATTGGCATAAAAATGACAGGCAGATCAATGGAATGGAATTGAAAATCCTGATATTAACCCACACACCTAATGAACACCTGATTTTCGACAAAACAGCTAAAATTATACAATGGGGTGCAGACAGCATTTTCAACAAATGGTGCTGGCACAATTGGATGAGGGTGTGTAGAAGACTGCAGACAGACCCATGTCTGTCACAAAACTAAAGCCCAAATTGATCTAAGACCTCAATCCAGCCACACTGAACCTCTTAGAAGAGAAAGTAGGAGGTATCCTTGAACATAACTCCATTGGCACAGACCCTGAGAAAAACAATTAATAAGGGACCTCTTCAAACTTAGAAGCTTATGTAAGGCAAAGGACACAGTGGACAAGACCAAATGGCTGCCCACAGAATGGGAAAAGATTTTTCACCAATCCTGTATCCGACAAAGGGCAAATTTTAGAACTCAAGAAACTAGTCAACATAACACCAAATAACCCTATTAAAAAATGGGTTACAGAATGAAGAAAGAATTCTCAACAGAGGAAATCAAAAAGGCTGAAAGACACTTAAGAAAATGCTCCACATCCTTAGCTATCAGGGAAATGCAAATCAAAACATCTTTGACATACCATCTTACTCCTGCCACAATGGATAAATTAGAAACACCAATGATGACTCATGTTGGAGAGGATGTGGAGAAATGGGAACACTCCTCCACTGCTGGTGGATAGAGTGCATGTGAGAGGGCAGAGAGGGAGAGGGAACTGGGATGGACATGTAAAATAATAAATTAAATTAAAAAAATGCTTTGACTCCAAAATTTAAGCTCAAGGACAAGTTACTGGGGAAAAGGATTTCTATTTTTGTTTCCACAGAAAATGAAAAGATGTGGATTCCTTCCAGACTAATGTGGTTTCATAAAGCCAGACTGCCTGAAACAGAGTACCAGGTGATCCTACATTCAAAACAGCTGGACAAAGCATACTTACAGACTACAGCCAGGATTTCTGCATCTTCTTGGAATTACCTTGTCAGAGCCCCTTACTAGCAGGAAGTAGTTTGGAAAGAATGATGCCCAAATTCCCAAATATTGTCTAATGTTTGTTTTCATTTAAATGGAATTGGTTATATAAAATAACAAAAAGGTAAAAATCATTATTTTATTTCTTTATTCATGAACACTAGGCTAAAATACTGGCGAACAAAGACATGGAGTGTTAACATATATATTACAAATCTATGTATGTTCTAGAAGCATTTGAAATGTAACAAAAAGACACAATAGCAAATAAAAGCTGTTAAAATTATTTGAATTTACAATTAAGCATAAAATTGTGACCAACTAGTGACTAAACCCAACAAGCCATTACCTTGATCTGATTTTCCTTAACCTTTAGGAGTTGCTCTGCCTGTACGTTGGATACTTCGATTGCTATTTTCTGTTTATTGAGTTGATTCATTTGTTCTTTCATGACTTTAGCTTCTTCTAAATACTGACAGGAAAACAATAACAACGATGTGAAAGATAGCACAATGTTTAGAAGAATTTTTTCAATATCATTAAAAGATACTAAATGTGTTATTAAATGATATTTAAAAAAGATAGGGTTGCTACTTAAATAGGGACTCAGATGTGGTTCCTTTTTATAAAGAACTTTCAAAGCAGAAGACTATAAAATAAGAAATATTCTTCAATTGATTTACAAGGAAAATTTTAATCAAGTACACGATTTTGACACATACTTGTATGAAAAATCTAGTCAATTCTTTCTATCTTTGTACCCTAAATACTCTGGTACATCTCATTACTTTTGTTTGATTGTTTTGTTTTCCCAATAGAGTTTCTCTGTATTGCTTTGGATCCTGTCCTAGAACCTACTCTGTAGACCAGGCTGGCCTGGAACTCACAGCAGAGATACACCTGCCTCTGCCTCCCAGGTGTTGGAAAAAAGGTATGTGCCACCAATGCCCAGATATATATATATATATATATATATATATATATATATATATATAATCTGATATATATATATATTCTGATATATATATATATATATAATCTGATATATATATATTCTGCAGATAATCTGAGCCTGAACTGCACTGTGAGTTCCAGTTTAGCCTGGTATACATGGTAGGACTTTGAAGTGAGGATGACTCAGTTTTTATTATAGTAAGGACAATCAACACAGGAGTCCTCACCACAATGTTTTCTAAAACCTGAGATGATAGAACAAAGATGTGAAAGGAGAAGGCATCAACCCCAAAAGAAAATGGACAAACAGAAGGAACACATGTGAGACCAAACAATCCACAGACAATAGAAGAAACATAAGCCAGTTAGAAAATCCTAAAATAAGATGACTTGACACAATCCAGAGAGGCTCATGATTGAAAGCAGTAGTAGTAGAGGGAGGAATGGAAACCAAAAGGGAAGAATTAGGGAACTGGAGAGACAGTAGAGTAGTTAAAAGCACATACTGCTCTTGCAGAGGACCCACACTCAATTCCCTGCACCTGCACTGAGTAGCTCACAGGTGCCTGTAATTCTATATGATCTAATGTCCTCCTCTAGTCCCTACACATGCCTGAACATATACACACATACCAACACACAGAAGTATACACATGCTCCTGATATCTCTCCTATTACCTCCCTGTACCTGTCTTCTCTCAAACATGCATATACACATCACATTTTCTGCCACTCATCTCGTTTTTTTTTCATTTATGCATACATATAGCTGAATGTTTCATCCCTACTGGCAAGCTTCAAAGTGCTGTAAGGTGTTATGCATACAGCAGTCCAAACATATTCATCAATGTCACCTACCTGTGAAGCACACAAGCTGAAATAACAACCCAGCAGCAAGATGTGGCTTATGGTACCACAGTAGCATAAGTGTTATTAAAGTAAGCAACCACTTTCTAATTGGATTTAAGGCCAACCAGCTCAATGAGATGACATGTTGTCCAGCACAGCAATGCACACCTTTCACCTCAGTGCTCAGGAGGCAGATGCAGGGGGAATTCTGTGAGATCAAAGTCATCCTGATCTACATAGGGAGCTCGAGGATAGACAGAATTACTTAGAGAGATTCTTTCTAAAAAAATAAACTGGACCATCCCTGACACTATTAAGGCCTCTAGTCACTACACACAATTACACATATGTATCCACGTGAACAAATGAATACACACACACACACACACACACACACACACACACACACTCAACGAATCAGGTAGTCGTCAATATCATTATATGGAAGGGCTTTAAAGTTAGTCTCTCCAATATTTCTTGGATTGCTATTTGGTCACAGAAGGCCTTACCCTCCCTGAGAAGCAGAAAGGGGATAGGGTGGGTTTTGGTGGGGGTTATAGGGGTGAATGGGAACATGAGGGAACTGGGATTGACATGTAAAACATTTTTTCAAATTTAAATAAAAAGGAAAAAAAACAAAATTTAAATTGTCACAATAAATAGTTCTAGTAACCCACAGTTTCAAGAGTTTCCAGAATGTAAGAATCCAACATATTAATGAAACCCTATGTGACACATCATCACACAATCTCAGAGAGCCAGAGACAACAGAAAGATAATGTTCGAGAAGAAAAAAAAGGGCAGCAAGCAAAGAAGGTCCCATAATCAACACATCATTCAAGTTTCAAAACCAAACATGGAAAGGGAAGACAATGCAGCAATATCAAAATTTTATTTAAAAAAAAAAATGCAGCACAGCAGAAAGATCTCCTGGTTTGAGACCTGCATGAGATTATAGTGAGTTCCAGAACAGCCAAGACTATTACACAGAGAAACCCTGTCACACTAACAACAACAAAAGCAGAATCAAAACACCAAGAAGTGCAAATAAGTATTGAAATATCAGAAACATGAAAGAGAACAAGGAGTTAGAGCAATTTCTCAGTGGTTAATACCATGCACTGTTCTCCAAGAGGTCCTGAGTTCAGTTCCCAGCACCTATATCGGGCTCATCACAGCCACTTATAACTCCAAGTACAGGAGATTCAACATCCTTCCCTGGCCTTTCAGAGCACCTTAATCATGAACACAAATGCACACAAATATAACATGCACAAAATTAAAAAAAATAATAATTAATTTTAAAATAAAATCTTTTTAAAAATGGAAAAATAAGACCTTTACAGCTATGCAATTGCCTTTTAAAATTACCTACTGTACCTTATTATCTGAAAGATAAACAAGTTAATTAATCACAAATGTTCTCTTTTGAAACAGGAAACAGAACATTTAAGATAAGGAAACAAGAATCCTTGGCTGCTGAGTGAACTGTAGTATCAGGACAAAAATGCCCAGTAGATCTATAGAACACATTTTTCTTTTTCTTTGTTTTCTCTTTCTCTTTCCTTCCTTTCTTCCTTCCTTCCTTCCTTCCTTCCTTCTCCTTTCTTTCCTTCTTGGAGACATGGTTCCTCTGGCTATCCAGCATCTCATTCTGTAGACCCGGCTGGGCTCAAAGTCACAGAAATCCACCTGCTTCTGTTCACAGTGCTGGGATAAATAGGTATGTGACACCACTGCCACTCATTACACATTCTTATTGGACTAGGAGAATCTAAGATTCCAAGAAAAATGGCCCCCAGAAGAAAATGAAGGAGTCCAAGAGTATCTATGGTTATTTCACGAGACCTGAATTTGGTTCCCCTTACAGACCATGTTGGGGATCTGATGCTTGTGGCCTCCAAAGGTACCTGCACTTGTGTGCACATATCTACAATCAAGTTACACACATGCATATAATTAAAATAAAAAATAGAAGAGGAAAAATCTGGCAGTAGGCACACACATAACTTTGAACCCAGCAATTAGGAGACTGAGTACCTCAGTAAGTTCCAGGTCACCCTGAATTTCAATACAAGACACTCTCAAAAAAAAATAACAATAATGACAATAATAGAATTGTAAATGAACAAATTAGCCAACGTAGTTGAGTGATTGGCATTTCCATTGAGATAGAGTACAAATATCCATTACAGGAAGCCAAGTAGTAAAATAAAACGTCGGGCAACTCAGGATATATAGTCAAGTCAGACAGACTACTATTCAGAGATCCATAATACTGTAAGAAGAAAATGTAATTTGGGAAGATAGTAAAAGCGTTTCCACAAGAGGAAAAGGACAGTATGTCTGTAACAAAGTAAAGGTAAGGACAAACAACATGTCATACCTGTGCACAGTCAAAGTCTCACACCACACCCCCACAAACACCCCCATCTCAATATGCACACTATAGAAAGGAAGGAAAAGAGAGACAGCAAGGGAGGGAAAGGAAGGAAGAAAAGAGACAGAGGGGAAGGGGCCTGGGACCTGGGAAGACAAACAGATTTATGACAACAGCAGCGAGAGCATGTGTGGGTTAGTGTCTAGGAGAGAGGAGGGTGAGGATAAAAGGTAAGATTTCACTTTACATTACCCAAGAACTCCTCCCTCCTCTAGCACCCCAATTGGTAATCTGTTAACTCTTACTGCAGTCTTTATTGTGAGGAATCCTGTTAGCCGATGTCTCCTGTGAGAGTAAAAATTCTGACTGCCTTCTATCAGGGGAGAAGACAGATGGAAGAACACACTTTTAAATCCTTTATGGGAGTCTGCAGGGGAGACTTCCTGCTCTCATAAGCTTACTCATTCACTACACAACTCCACACATGGTTCATTTGTGAGTACCCACAACATCAAAGGCTATATTCATATCTAAAAAAAAAAATATCTGTAGTCTACAAACCTGACGCACGCTTTCCTGACGTTGAGAATTTTCATTCAAGGTATCTGTTATTACTCCTTTAAGTCGTTCTTTATTTATTTCAAATATTCTTAGTGTGGTTTTGGCCTAAGTAAGAGAAATACACCGTTTATAACAATTAAGCAGAAAGCCCCCTGATTATGTCTTTTCTGAAGAACATAAAATGTAAGCAAAAGCCAAAACATTCCACTATTTACAGCAGAGGCAGTATCAACACTACTTTGATAGACAAAGTCATTTGCCACATGACTTTGAACAAATTATTGAACCTTCCATGTACAATGCAGACCATTTTGTTAACTACTGAAATAGAAAAGAACAATTATTAGTTACAGAATTATTGGTTTATTTAGCGGCTTACTTAAAACACTGCTTTACTGCCTATTTGCCAAACATGGCTTCACTTGCTACCAGGAAGGGAATAACCTGGAGAAATAGCTGAAAGAATGGATTGTCACCCGTAGCAACCTGCTACTGCCATGTACACTTCAGAAAAATTTGCTTGCTTGCCTGCCCACTTTGTGATTTTAGAAAAGAAACTCTAACTAGAATTGAAGGCTTTCTGGAGGTCTCAGGAGGACAGTCCACTGGTGACCTCTCTCTTCCATGCTCACTAGTGTAGGAGTAGATATTAGAGAAAGACCCCACACCCCTTACACTTTGTCTCCTGACCTAAACTTTATACAGCAGGAAGCAAATCTATTTATTATTGATACATGTTACACAACTTCAAGAGTGCTCAGATACATTCCTAGGTTAAATATATCTAGAGGAAAATGAATTTCAATCAAAGTAACACATTAAAACAAATGCATATTTAAGATTGGCTACATTTCAAATACTAACAATATTTTATTACCTAATGTGATGGCTGTTTGGTTATCAATGATAACTGGAATTAACTAAAACCCAAGGAAGCTGTGAGTACTGTTTCTAAATTAAATAATTTCAAGTGGCAAGACCCACATTTAATCTGGATCTTTTGAGGTGGGAAGATCCACCTATATTCCGGGCTATACCTTCTGGCAGCAGCCTATCTAAAGGACATGGAAGAGGAAGCTTGCTGGTCCTCACCCTCACTGGCATTACAGCCTACTTCTTTGGTATTCCAGTGTATACTGAGTATCAGGTGAGATATCCAGCCTCATGGACTGAGAAAGTGCTGGATTCTTGGACTCTCTGTTGGTAGACTGACATTGCTGGTCTGAGTGGAACACAGCCTGGAAATCGCTTTAATAAATACCCAATATATAGATAGATATCTATTTAGATAGATAGATAGATGACATCTCATAAGTTCTGTTCCTCTAAAAAACTCTGACAAATATACCTAATAATAATATGAAACATAAATGGTCTTCAGAAGTGACAGACTAATTTATTTCAACTTAACTTACTTCAGCTAGCTGTGATTTGACAGACTGTGATTCATCTGCTAGAGACTGGATCATTTTTGAAAGGTCACTCATCTGAAAAGACAGTATCAGTCAGTAAGTATTTAATAAGTCCATTTTGCTCCAAGACAACATGCATTAGTGAGGTACATTGTTAATTTACTGTTAATAAAAGGGAGAGGCCAGATAAGGAGGCCTTGTCAGCTTGCATTCCAAGTGCTCACAAGGATTTTAAAAATTATGTAATCACATGATGTCCTTACAAAAGCAATACATCATAGAACTTTTCAGGTTTAAGGTGAACCCACTAATTCGTATGTTAAATAATCTCACACACATCAAGATTTTGCTTAATCCAGAATTTAAAGTAAAATAAATGAGATATATATATATATATATATATTATATATGTCATATATTTTTCACTATGAATATTCAAGTTATATTCTTTATGGTTACTTCCAACGTAAATATTGAAATTTTCCATTTAAAATAACAAGCGAGCCAAGTGTGGGGGTGCACACTTGTAACCCCAGCTCTTAAGAGGCACAGGCAGGAAGGTCATGAGTTTTAGGCCAGCCTCACTTATACATACAGGACTATATTCTAATACTATGTCAATGAATATAAACAATAAGAATACAGGAATATGCACAAGCCACTCATCATAACATCTAAAAAGTAAAAGTTTGATGGGAGGTGTTGGCACATGCCTTTAATCCCAGAAAACAGGAGGCAGAGGGAGGTGGATCTTTGTGAGTTCCAGGCCAGCCTGGTCTGCATAGTGAGTTTCACAACAGCCAGAACTATTACATGGAGAAATCCTGTCTTGAAAAAACAAAACATAACAACAAATAAATAAAAGAGGTGAAAAGATCAGATCAGATGTGAAAATTTTTGTTCTCATATTATTCTACATCATTTTTTTCTTTTGATTTTTCAAGACAGGGTTTTTCTGTGTCACTTTGGAACCTTCCTGGAACTCATTCAGTAGAGCAGGCTGGCCTCAAACTCACAGAGATCTGCCTGCCTCTGCCTCCAGAGTGCTAAGATTAAAGGCATTTGTCAAGAATGCCCAGCCTGCATTCCATTTTTTATATACATGAGTTTCTTTACATTTCAGGGCAGGATAGCTTGGAACTGTTGTTTCTTCCTCCCAAGTGCTCGTATTATAAGTTTGTGCCACTATGGTTGGCTCACATATAATATTTTAATCAATATTTAATTTATAGGTAAGATTCATAATTCTCTTGGAATATATAAGACTCACCAATTCCTCTTCTTCATGATGTTTAGATCTCTCTTCTTCTAGTTTCTTCTCTATAAGTAATATTTCTTCTTCAAGTTTAGATTTATCTCTTTCTAGATTTTTATAAGTTGCCTAAAATAGAAAGCTAACTTAAACAAGCCAAACATAAGAATTTTTAGTTAGGGTAAAAATCAGATGAGTGTAGGGTAAAAATCAGATGAGTATACTCAAATTTATAAACACTTTATACGTTTTTTCATTTCTCAAATATTAAAATAACAACAGGTTTAACAGTTGCCAGCAACTTCTATAAAAAAAGTGTAAGTATTTTAGGTGCACACCAGTTAACCACGGAAAACAATGAATACCCACTGAAGGAATTAAAACAGTTGCATTCCAAAAAAACTTTTATGTAAAAATAAAGAAAAATTAATGAGTTTATTTGGAGTCTAAACTCCCTGCAGATTCTACAAGGACATTCTAAATCATAAGACACAGACTTGCTACTCAGGACAGAGGATGACAGAACTGACATACTGGACTGAACACATAATCTAAGGGAAAAGTTTTTTTTCTGTTTTATATTGGTAGGAGCAGGCTACTTCTATTTACTCTACAGGCTCACAACTCAGTTTTAATAACCGTTCCACTTGCAAAGAGTATTGAGGCACTTCATCACATCATACTCTGTCTGTTAAGACAAGTCATTGTGTCCTCTGAATCAGGAGAGTTAACTGTCCATCTCTCCTAAACTCTCCATTCTGTGAAATCATGGTTATGGACTGAAAACTGGCTGTGATGGAGTGTGTAGACAAGGGTTGATGCACAGAAAGGGATTAAATATTTATCACCATGCCACTCTTTACAATGTAAACCTCAATTCTAATTTTAGTAAATATCTACTACCATGGTAAGAAAAAACAATATGGTCACAACTTACTTGTCTGCTACTATGCTTAAATTTGTGAGATTTCTATGTCTCTTTCCTGGAGCAAACTATGTCAAAAGTAGGAATTGTCTTTCCAATCCATTCACCAGAGTACAGAATGCAGAATTTCTTTCTTTCTATAAATCTATAGCTTCTGATAAACTGATTTTGTATTCCTCAAAACAAGTTAATGACAAGAGATAAAACTGTTATGTTTTAAAATATTTTATGCCACCTACAACTATTCTGTTTCCACTAACTTTTTCTGTACATTGTAAGATCCAGATACACAATTTCATATTTCTCTGACATAATTATTTTTGGGGAGACAAGATATTTCTAATAAGAACCTTTTCCCTAGCTTTTACATCATACTTTTTTTTTTACCTTCAAACTCTGTACTTCTGTTGATGCCTTGTCAAAGTTGGCCTCCTTTAAGGATGACTCTAAGCCTTCATACTGAATAAAACAAGGGAACACATGAGGAAAAAAATACAAATTTTATCTCAACTTGTATCTAAATAGACACCAAAGAAGGAAACAGAATTTATATCCACCATGTAAAGTACCCTTGGATTTTATGAGCTTAGTTTTGCAATCTAAACACTGTGCTGAGGAAAGCCAGGTCTACAAACAAGCCACAACCACCAGCCAAGGCAACATATGGCAGAACGTTTCCTTTGTGACTACCAAAGTTGCCCCACATCTGCTGGGGCTGAAAACCCTAACAGCAAGTGTGACTAAAGTGGATCTAAAGAAGTGAGTCATCTACTATCCCCTGAACAGATTAATGGCTTCTCCAGTCTGTCAGTAGAACAATATGTGGTAACTGGCTATCAGACATTTATATCATGTGATAAGTAAGGCAAGTAAGGAAGATAAAATCTGTGAGTTTCAGACCACCCTGGTCTACAGAGTGAGTTTCAGGACAGCCAGTGATGCACAGAGAAACCCTGTCTCAGCACCTCAGAATTTGTGTTATTTAGAGACAAAGCCTTTAAATACAGCTAGGTTAAAATGAGGGATTTAAGATGACTGCAATGTAATATGGCTGGTATCCTATGTGGAGAGCACTAGGACAGAGAGAGACATAACAAGCAGACAGCAATATCTAAAGTCAAGGGACATGTCACAGAGGAAGCAAAGCCTGGCTATATCTTCATGGACTCATTTCAAGAACTGTAAGGAAATTCACTTCTGCTGCTAAAGGTATTTTGTCACAGTAGCCCTAGCATGCCCAAATGAAAACAGTAAATAAAGTCTCTACATGATAACAAGTAAAAGTACCTTTACATCCTTGATAAGCAAAAAAAAAAAAATCTCATGAAACATTACACTACATTAAATTGTAATTCAAATCCTCTACCTTCTAAGACACTGAACAAAACAGAAATGTAAGCCACAGAGTAGAAGAGATTTACAATCCATATATCTGACAAAACTCTTTCTTATATACGACATAAAATAGTAAAAGCAAAGGCCCTAATCTATATGGCATAAACTGAGAAAGATTATGAGTGCATTTAAATGGATGGAAATGGGCAAGTGTGATGGCTCAGTAAGTAGTTAAGGAGCTTGCTGCCAAGACTGATAACCTGAGTTCAATCCTAGGGACCCACGTAATAAAAAGAGGAAAGTGACTCCTCCATGTCCTATGATCCTATGATCACCACACAAATGCCTTCTTGGTACACGCCTACACACATAGACACAAATAGACACACACAATAAAAATAAAGTCATCTTTTAACGTGTAAAAGACTTAAAAGGCAATTTTACAATATCTAAATGAGCAATAAGCAAATCAAGGTGATTTGACAAATTAGTCAGGGAAGGTAAACACTACACATCACCAGGGTGGCTGCAAAGAGAATGGCTAAGTGATGAAGTTGAGCAGCAACAGAGCTCTGGTCTGAAACAAAGCTCTGATGGCAGGCAATAACCCATGGAGAACAATTAAGCTCCACACTGTGATGGATTGTATTTTCAAACACATCTTACCTCCTCTTGAGCAAGGCACACTTTGTCAATCAGATCACATTTCTTTTTGATTTCCATTGCAAGTTCCACAGCCAGTCTATTCTCTCTTACTGAGCAAGCAAAGAAAAGATTATTATGACTAAAGTGTGAAAACGCTTTAAATTATATACAATCACAAGATCTAAAATCAAAAAAGACTACTTACTCAAATAAAGTCGGCTTTGAATCTGAAACAAAAATTTAACAAAATTACATTAAAACAAATATATCTTCAAGCAAATCTATCTGACTTCTACTTCCAGCTTTAAGATGCCAACTTTCTTATGGCCTTATGGTAAATAAATTACCGGAAAGCCTTCTATTTCAAATGAAAACAATGCTATATAGTAAGGTCTCCCATTGTGTGGTATCATGTGTGTTATCATATTAAAGGCTCTGAAACAGTCTTATTCTAAAGACTTAAGTCCATGTTTCCCATGCATATATTGGCTCTAAAACAAAGTATTTTAAGGAGCCACCATTATTAAATCTCCTACGGTTAATAATCAAAATAAAAATATATGAAATATCATTGGACTCTAGACCTTGACTGACTAAAAAAACTCATTAGTATTTTTCTTCTTCATACTTCAGCTTTCGATAAGGAAGGGATAAATCCACCCTTGAGAACAGTGGGGATAGGGTAAAGTGATCAAGGGACGCAAACAAGAACACTCATGCCACCTAGAAAACAGAGACAGAAAACTGGAAGAAAAAAAAAATGACAAAAAAAAAAAAAACCAGTAGGATATATGTAAGCAGAAGGTAAGGAAGAAAAAACCATGAAGATATTAGAAATGAAGTCAGTCAGAAGCACAAAGGCCAACATCTAAAAGGAAGTCTCAGAAAGAAAAGGCTATGTTATGACTCCCTCCTTAAAAACAGTTAGCATAGGAAAAAGCAATATAGGATCCATAGGAAAAAGCAATATAGGATCCAGGAGAGCCATGAAAGTGGCGATTTTTACTCTTAGTTGGGAAGTAGATACACCTGCAAACTTTTTAATATTGTTAAAAACAATCACAGACACCCCAAATTTAAAGAAGAAAAGGGAAAGAAAGAAAGTTGGGGCTTTAGTACTAGTGTGTAGTATCCCTACAATAAAATCCTTTAAAATACACTTACATAAAAATATTTCTGTTAATCTCTGTTCAGTTTTTAAAAACCACCTGTTAGCATAACTCAGAACACTAAGACCTAACTCATTTCCCTGAAATAACAAGTTTCTCCAATTAGATGTTCAATCTAAACACAAAATGAAGGTTAGAGAGAAATGGCTCAGAACATTTGTTAGTCTTGTAGAGGACCAAAATTCAAATGCCATCATCGACATTATAGCTCACAGTCATCAGTAATTCCAGCTCCAGGCATCCAACAATGGCCCACTAATCACTTCTGTAGACCAGGAACACGTACCACACACACATGCATACAAGCAAAACAGTCATGCACATAAAAGGAAATAAACTTAAAAAACAAAAACAAAAAACTTAGAATGACCATTCACATACTATAAGTAGTTACTTACTGATCGGTATCCTCTCCAAAGAAATAAGAAAATGGTAAGCAGTCCAATGGCAACCACACATATCAGCGATTCTAATGATGGCTCACTAGGATCAAAGCTTGTTGTCATATCTTCAGGCACTGCTGCCACAACCTTCAAGACAAAGAAAATAAACTTATAAGCATGCTTCTTCAACAGTACTGGTACAAAGACAGGCACAGGTGGCTGTGGCCAACTCTATTCATATTGAATGGGCTACCATAAAATACAAAGCAGAATGCCTCCAAACATGTTTCTAGTAAATTACAATTGTTCTTATTGAGGGGCTAAGTATGGTGAAACAGTAGTTTTCAAACAGAAGTTATGGGGAGATTCCACAGAGCATAACTCCAGGAGAGTTAAAGGATAAGGATATAGTATCAAGAAAAGAACATTATGGAATATTTTATATGTGTTTCATTCTTTTATGTTGCATTTGTTTAACTCTGTAAAGCTGCATTACTTTGCCAGTCTAAAACACCTGATTGGCCTAATGAATAGCTGAACAGACCAATAGCTAGGCAGGAAAAATAGGCAGGGCTGGCTGGCATGCAGAGAGAATAAATAGGAGGAGAGACCTAGAGAAGATCCAGGGACAAGAGGAGGAGGACACCAAGGGCACCAGTCACAGAGTAAGAAGGAAAGCAAGGCACATAGAATAAATAAAGGGAAAAGAGCTCAGAGGCAACACATAAAGAGAAATGGGATAATTTAATTTAGAAAAGCTGGCTAGAAACAGCTGAGATAAGGCCAGCCATTCCTAAGTAAGAATAAATCTCAATGTATTTATTTAGGAGATGGGTGAGGGACACCGTCCCTACCAAAGATTTTTAAAATCCAGTAAAAAAAAAAAAAAAAAAAGTATCAATGATCTGGGTTGGGTTCTTTTCCCTGAGTTCAAGTTCATGATTTATCCATATGCACTGGGTTTGAAAAAACATTTCCTGCAGAGGAAAAACACTGATCTGCAGCTTGTCCTCTGAGGAAGGGAGAGTGATAAGAAACTACTGACAGAGCTTCAGAGTTGGGATATAAACCCTTCCTTCCTGTCTCTTGAGTTAAATTAATGCAGTTTGAGCCCAAAAAAGAAAATGGTTCTTTCAAAAACAACCCTAGAAATGATGGGCTTGACTCTTTCCAGGCATCAACATATACCATCTAGAAACTCCACAGCTGTCTTCTCCTTGGGGTCTGACAAAATGAACAACAAATCCTTAGATAATTACTATCTATAAAACCTGTTTTATGCTAGTACATGACAAGGACCTTTTACAAGCTGCTATCTACAGCTTATTAACTTCTACCAAAAAAAAAAAAAAATACATGCAATAGTATCCTCTTTTTTTATTCCCTGTATCGTTATTTTCCTTTTTACATCTGTGACTCCAGAAAGGATCCAAAGTGTAGGTGCACAGCCTCTGCTCTGGGTTTCATGGAGAGTTCCTTTAACCTTGTGTTTTGGATCCTTAAGGTACAGGACTGACCTTACAAGGGCTCAGAAAAGGGTTGAAAATATTTTATCCTGGTCCTCTCTCTCTTTCTCACCTGAGCCACATACAAAAAAGTGTGATATCATGTTGCAAGGCAATGATACCAACGATTTGCCTCTAGGATCACAAGAATAGATAGATATTCAGGCACGGCAAATATTTCCATTATCTCACTCCAGAGACTATGAATGTATATCCAAGCCCTCCACATACCCTCTAAAATATTCTTCCACACCTCACAGAGTAAGGCCTGCAGTTAATTGCATATTTTACCTCTTCCTGAATCCATCTTCCCTCAGTGGGTTATTCTAGTCTTTATTACCAGACCCCAATACTAACTGATCATAAACAAGTAGACTCCTCTGATAGCAGATAAAAAAGACTAAGACTAAAACTGTTACTAGAAACAAAGATGTGATGGAAAAGGCTAGCTCAGTCTTTAAGATGTAGGATTTTATGCAAGAGAACAATAAAATGAAGTAAATCTGTTGAAGTAAGGATAAAACAAACCGTTCATCAACAGTAGTTAGTTATTTTTAGATCTCACTTTCAGTGAGTCAGCATGAAAAGACAACACGGTAAAAAACACTACAAATAAGTTAGACTATCATACTACCAAAATACTATGCAATAATAGCAGAAAATACATTCACTCTCAAATGTACATGGAAGATTCTTCAGAAAAAATCCAGGCATTAAGCTAAAACACACCTCAATGTTTTCTTTGTTTTTTGTTTTGTTTCTTTAAATAATCAAACCACATGGCCAAGCCCAGAGAAATGGCTCAGCAGCTGAAAACATTTGCTGCTCTTGCAGAGGAGCAGACTTCAGTTCCCAGAATCCATGTCAAGAAGTCCCTAAGTGCCTGCCCATGACTCCACCTCTGTGAGATCTGATGCCCTCTTGCTGCTTCCTTGGGCAGCTGAAGCTACAAGCACATACACACACATACACATAGTTTAAAATAGTAAAAATTCAATTAAAAAATTCCCATGTCGAGAAGCATCTTCTCTGATTACAACGGGTTAAAATTAGTTATCAAAAAACAGGACGGGCTGGAGAGAGAGCTCAGCAGTTAAGAGCATTTGTCATTCTTGTAGATAAATGACCCATGTTTGTTTCCCAGGATCCACTTGGTGGCTCACCACTATCTATGACTCCATTTCCAGGGAAATATGTCACCCGTTAAGGCATCTTTAAGCACAGCAAACATGTGACGCATGGACATACATGCAAGAGCAAAACATCCATGAACATAAAAGGTTTTTAAAAAAAATAATAAAATGCAACATAAAACTTACACAAAACAACTAATTCAGTGTGTAACAGGAAAATTTATAGTCATAAAAGACCTTGTAAAAAAATATGAGGGGGCAGGGGCTGGAGAGATCTCACAATGATTAAAAACATTAGCTAGTTGTCAAGAGGTTCTGAGTTCAGTTCCTAGCATCCACATGGTAGCTCACAACCATCTGCAATGAGGTGCCCTCTTCTGGCCTGCAGGGATATAAGGAGACAGAACATACTATATATAATAAATAAATCTAAATAAAAATTTTAAATATTATTGGGCCAGGAAGATAGCTCAGCAGGTAAAAACTTTGCCACCAATCCTCAGGACCTGTGTTTGACCCCCCATCACCAATGTGGTAGAAGGAAAAAACCGACTCTTGGGGCTTTGGATTTACACACACACACACACACACACACACACACACACACACACACACATATATACACAGAAAGGAATGTAATGCTCAGTTAAAAAAATCAATGTCATAATCCACAGTAAAAGAATTGAAGAAAAAGAAGATCTCAACAGATAGTAATAAAACATGTAAGAAAATCGACCGTCTAATCATCAGGAGACTGCAAACTAGGACTACTTTTCTCAATCTGACAAACAGCACCAATAGAAGACTCATAGCTAACACCATCCTGAAGGGGAGAGAATTGTTCCCTTACAAAATGCAACACACATCCACACAGCCCACTGAACCACAGAAAATCCAGCCAAGTCTGCAAAATCCCTCCGTGGTCCTCACCCCCAACCTTATCAGAAATAAGTGTTGGTAACTGCTAGGTGCCTGTGTATTTTATGTGAAAAGCCAGAGGCTGCTGTTGTAATGTCTTCCTTCTCTACCTCAATTTTTCTAAGGCAGAGTCTCTCACTGAATCTAGAGCTCACACATTCTCTGATAAACTGATGACCAGTGAACCTGGGATTCCTCTATTCATACCTCCACCCAGCGTTTACATTGCCTTAAGGGCTCCTACTCCAGATCATGGCAAGCACTTTCCTTTCCGCACTGAGTCATCTCCCTAGGCCCTGATTGTGGATTCTGAGGGAGATGTGTGTGATCTGAAATCATCTCTCATCTACAATATGCTTCTCTTCCCATAAGGCACATCTCAGTAACTTAGCTGACAGAGCCAGGAACTTGGGACTATTCCAGATTCTTCACACATCCCACCCCTCTCTGCAGCTAATCAAGAAAGTCACACTCATTTTAGCTCTTATTTCTTCTTGCCCCATTTAGGACCAACTTCTCTATCCTTATCCCTATCAATTCTCCTTCCTGTGTTTTTTCCCCCTGACATTTGATTCTCATACTATCAGGAATATCTATACATTTTTCTATGGGTCTCACCACTGATGAGCCTGTGCTGGATCTCACACCCCACAGCAATCCTTGAGACCCACTGGTCTACAGTAAGCATCATGTCACATCAGGCCCTTGGCTCACTTATGCTGTGAGCTCCTGTGTATGCTGTTTTCACACCTCATCTACTGAAACTTATTTGCTCAGTCTAAAGACTTTGCCAGCAACCCAAGGAAAAACAATCACTCCCTTCCCTTATTTTGCATGTGTACTTCTATAGGCAATAGACTTCAACTGTGGATTAATTTTGTGTATTTTCTCCCCAAACAGCCAACATGATGAAAATGACCAAAATCCTTATTTCATTTAGAACCTCCATAGAGCATTTTATTCATGGGCAAATGAACCATGAGCATGGCACTACTTACTTTAAATTCACAGAACATGAAGATAATTAGAACTGGCAGCAGCTCAAAAATCCTCCATGGGCACACCACGGTGGCAGTACGAGGCACCGCCATCCCTGTGCCCACCATGGGGGGCCTTGCAGCTGGACAGATGGACAGCAGCAGAG
Source organism: Phodopus roborovskii (assembly GCF_943737965.1). Taxonomy (NCBI): domain Eukaryota; kingdom Metazoa; phylum Chordata; class Mammalia; order Rodentia; family Cricetidae; genus Phodopus; species Phodopus roborovskii. Next base: position 169,224 of record NW_026126748.1, on the reverse strand, counting down.
CAGAGCACAGTCAGTGGGACACTGGGAAAGGGAAGGCTTCTGGGGCCGGCTGGCACCACTGCCCTCTCCACCTCCTTATCTCAGTTGACGCGTCAACGCTGGCACTCTGACCTCCAGCACCAGAGTCCTGGAGAGCTGGAGCAAGAAAACCTAAAGCACCCAGTGTGGGGCTGCAGGCCTACACTCCGAGGCCTGGGGCACAGCCCCGGAGTGAAAGCTCAGCCCCCTATCCCCAGCTACTATCGCACTCTGTCCTATCAAGTCAAAAAAAAAAAAAAAAAAAAAAAAAAAAAAAAAAAAAAAAACACTCCCCTATGGAACACTAAAAGCTGAAGCACCAACTTTGGGGCTACAGCCCTACACTCCGAGGGCTGGCACAGCCCCAGAGTGAAAGCTCAGCCCCCAAGTTACAGCTACTATCACGCTCTGTCCTATCCTCTCCAGTCCAAAAGCCACACTGTAGTAGCTAGGGGGAAACGCTCCTACGCAGAGATGTCGTCCTCCGTCATAATCAGTGTCAGAAAACGGCCTCTGACGTAAGAGACGATGACGCATTCACACTTCGAACTCACTGTGATCAGCCCAGTTATACCACTTGACTCCTAAGAAATATCCTTTCTTGACTCGGAATTAATAGCAGGTAGGTAGGTGGGTGGGTGGGTGTGTGTGTGTGTGTGTGTGTGTGTGTGTGTGTGTGTGTGGGGGGTGTGTGTGTGTGTGTGTGTGTGTGTGTGTGTGTGTGTGTGTGTGTGTGTGTGTGTGTGTACTAATTCCTGGAGATGGAGACATTCTGCTCAGCACTGCCCTATTTAGCATCCTATTTGTAGGCCTCATGAAATAAGCTGATGCTTTTGTGTATCTCAAATGTAGGACCTGAGAGTCACTGCTCTGAAATGTCTTTTTATTTTTCAGTGTCAGGTCTCATTTCATTGCTCCATGTGCTTCCATATAACGACTGCTTTGAATTTCCTCCAAGAAAACTATGTAGGAACTTGGCAAAGTATGTGGGAAAAGAAAACAAAAACAAACAAACAAATAAAATAGACCATCTAAAGTTTTTAAGCAACAGAAATTTGGTTTGTTTTTCCCTAAATTGGAAGTTAGAGCTGATGTGTCAGTTCATTTCCCCAGTTGTTACCATCAGGGTGATTGAACAGAAGAATCAACTGATAAGTATTAATTGTCCTCAAGGAAGTTCTGGGAGCTACCTGTGTTTGCTGTGCTCACTGAACCACACCAAGTTGCAAAACTAGGTACCACCTATACTTGCCCAAATTCAGTTTATCACTTTGGGCCATGTGGTTTTAGGACAGGGCTGACTGGTGTTGGGTTTTGGCCCCAACTAAGCTTTCTTACATGCAGAAGAAGCCTGAAACTCCAGTGCATGTGTGCTGTAGGCCAGTAGTGACACTGTTCAAATACACTAAGCAGAAAATGTCAACATGGCATATTGGCAAGGTAGTGAAGAACAGACTGAGATCCTTTATAATTTGGATCTGGTTTCATTCTTGATGACTCATTTTCATAGTTTTCTTAGTAGAATTTTTTTTTGTTTCTTGGAACAGGTTTTTCAGAGGCTGCCTGGGAACCGGCTCTTATACACCAGGCAGGTCTTGGACTCATAGAGATCCGCATACCCCAGCCTCAAAGGCTGGGATAAAAGCCTGTGACACTCCTGATTGGTTCTTAATAGATTTTCAATAGCTGTTATAATCCTTTAGTTTGGAGATGGAGACATGATGATATATACCACAAAAAGTTATTCTTTATTAGTAGTTTTTGGTATTACCCCGAGGGAGTATTCATTTATGTTAAAATACAAGCTCTGTTGACCTCCATATTTTCTGCTTTGAATTCCCATCTCCAATCTGTTACTCCATCCCAAGAATTGCACTACTAACTTATTTATTGTTTTCACTTCTCAGTGTTCACTTGAACATCTTATTTGAATCAGTTTCCACAAACATCAAGAGCTACACATTGAAGCACATATGACTTTTCAAATCCAGCTCCAATAATTCTTCAAAACTCTTCATAATTCTGTTATTTCCTTGGTGTGTGCTTCAGGATTATTGTGTAGAGGGGGCATAATATTTGCAAATTGCTTCACAATAGTGTCTCTTATATAACAAACACTTCTCAAATGTGACCTCAATGTTCACATAAACACAAGAAGATCCTCTTCTTTTTAGATGGTCTCCTGAGTCCTAGGAACACTCCACCTTTGGAATTCTTTCACTGATATACAAAACTTGCGAGCACAGCAAATGTTTACATATTGTCTTGAAGAATTAAGTGAACTCTTTCTACACTTTTAATTATTTATTTGTCAGTATCTGTGTGGGCAGGTGAACCCTTGCCATTGTAAACATATGGTCAGAGGCCAAATTAGGATTAGAATTGTTCCCTCCTAATTTTGAATTGTGTAAGTCTAGAAGACTTAACTTAGGCCTTTAGCTTTGACAGCAAGCATCTTTACCCACAAGGCTATCTCAAGGCCTAATGAATCAGATCATAAGAATTTGATTTATTATTTTTATTTGATCAGTCAAATGAACAAATTTAAGTGAAATGAAGGAACAATAGAATTATTTTTCCTATTTTACTTGTCTGTTTGGCCGTGTGTGTGTGTGTGTGTGTGTGTGTGTGTGTGTGTGTGTGTGCTACAGAAAGGATCAAGAACCATGTGTGTTTTAACATGAGCTACACTCACAGCTATGTTTTATTACTTTACTATCTAGGGATGATATTCTTTTCCTTTTTGCACTCTCTGGGATGGTAAATTCCCTACATAGACAATTAGCTATACTCAATATCTGGATTTCTTACCAACCATAATATAAATAGTAAGGGCCTGTAATGGAGGGTGGATGTCAACTAGTTTGGAAAAAAGCCTCAATGTCGGGATCAAAATATTTGAAGTTTTTTGGTTAATGTTAGTTGCATGTCTTGCATGAATAGAATAAAGTTATACTCTTTTCGTGAGTGACCACTGAGGAGAGTCATTTTGTCAGTGAGATGAAGAAATTCAGACTGCCTCATGAGAGAGATTTGCTTTCCATGTGTTGTGAAAGAAAACAAATTTAAAACAACCAGAAATTAACCAAGTGGCACCTAGGGTTTTTCCCTTAACCACTCATGTGTCTGGTGTTCACATACATGGCTGCCCTTTAATTTGTGGTCCTTCCAAGTGAGTTGAGGGACAACTAAAAAGGAGAAGTTGGATGAGAATAACATTCAGCAGATGACCCCAGGACAGAGAAGTTGCTTTCTTGTGATTAAATCCATAATGACAAACACATCTTTGTAGTTCTGTGCTGTGTCTTTGCTGTGTTTACTTCCCCCACCTCCCTGTCAGGGCTAAGTCAGTGTGCTGTAATCTAACAGAGATCAGTTCTCAGCTTTTTTTTGAAATGATCTGTCCAGTCATAAGGAGTTAGTTTTCCTACTAATTCAATAACTACATTCTTCAATAAGATTTTAATTTCAAACCATTGGAATAACTTATTTTTTTCTACCTCCATGTGAATGTGGGTTATTAATGAGTTCATTAGACCAAAGATAAATGATAAACAGGTGTTTAGTGAACAACTTATACAGCTAATAGTAAAGAACCCTTGAAACGGTCCTGCTTCAGAAGATGCAGTCTCTGCCCTTCTGATGCTCTCCAAGAACCTGAGAAAGTACCCACCCCTACCCCCACTTCTCTCCCTTCAGGTAAAGGTAATTATCTTTATTCATAGTAAGAGGTAAGTATAATTTTAAAAGTGAGTTATATATCAGAAGTAGACATAATCACAGGCATACGGATACACAATCTGTTTGTTCCGTTGGCACTGTAATTTAGAAAATTAAACATGGGTACAAGATAAAGTTCACATTGCTGAAGGCAATTTAACTAGAGCATTTTCTCTGTTGGCTACACTCTTGTCCATAGATCACGTGCCATGTCAGGCCTCTCCACTCTTGTGATTAAAGAAAGCTCTGATGTAGACTTACCAAAGACTATGTGCCTGAATTAGAACTAGAACTATATCTTAGAAGTACCATACCACTCCAGGTGAGCCATCATCTCCTGAAATACTCTTAGGTGTCAAGAAACTGTCATTCCTCCCTTAGAGCAGAATCCCAAAGACCCAACTGAGTGTTGGTTGAAAGCATGCTGAATCTAGTTCAACAGTCGATTACCCATTGGTAGGTAAGGTACACAGTAATCAGTGGATTTCTTTCTTTGGGTATTTGTGTGACAGGGGCTCTTGTAGCCTAGGCTGGCCACAAACTTATTGTATAACTCAAGACTTCCTGGAACTTTGGGCCTTCCTGCCTCTACTTCGCCAATTCTGGTATTGCAGGAATGAGCAACTATTTATATCTGGTAGGCGTGGTGGTGGGTGTGCATTATTCCTAGAGATTCCTGCATTAAGTACTCTACTAACTGAGCTGAGTACATGTCCTTTTAGACAGCATTGTTTGTGTTGCTGTATTGTTTAACTTTTAAACTCTTCCCAGACTGTTCTCTCTGTTTACAGCTCAGTTTTAAGTATACATATATAAGTATATATTGAAACTATATCAATTACTAAAATTTCAAACATTATTAATTTCACACGATGTGGGATCTAATGTAATTTTTCCCTCAGTGCACTGAAAAATATAATAGTTGTTAAGGCAGTAATATTTCAGGAAACTAAATTGCTACAACAGCCCAGTTCACAAATAAGAACGCTTGATGCTGAGACGAGTTTCATTTCAGAGTGTGACATTCTAAAGAGTGTGCAAGTAGTCAGGGAATGCTCCAGTGGACAGTCTCCTTAAGTTCCATGCATCTAAACAGAATCTGCTTCTGAGATGTGATATGATGAAAGGAAGGTACTGCAAAGATGGGATGGGGTTCTTCTCCTGTAGGTAGATCTGGCTGGGATCATGTTCCTCTGCCTCACTGAGCTTCTATCCTTCCACAGTAACTTGTATTCACAGAGGTGATTTGTAAGTAGGTTTCTGTGGCTTTTTCAGTGGAATAAGGCAAGTATGTTAGTTAGGTTATGATCACACACTAAACAAGTTTCCCTTGATGTGTTACTACCTATACAGACCAGCTTTCAGTTTCTGCAAAGTTTCTTTCAGGGATGCTGATGTTGGGAGATGGGAGTCCTAGAATTCAGCACTGCAGCTGATGTTGGTTAAGTACATCACTACAACTTTGGCTATGTATATGGGAACAGAATTTCTAAGTTTCCAATGTCACAAGAGATGTGGAAGCAACTCCCATGTTTGGCTCTCTCAAAATAGTCAGGTCTTTACTTATATCGAGAAAGATCTTCTATCCTTGTACTCTCAGGAAACTGTCAGCTGTCAGTGATCACTGTTGCTCAGAGATGTCTATGAATGTTTCTTGGAAATGAGCTAATTGGGAGCTACATGAGAAAACTAGCCAAGGAGACATGGAGAAGTGTTGATGTTGGGATGTCGTTTGTTTTTAATGTTACTTCAGTTATAATCTGTGGAGTTTAGAATGACCTGCAAATGCTGACAGAAAACTCCAGACTCTTGAACCCTCCTCCAGACCTAATGAATCTAGAATGAGCACCAGAACATGAATTTTTGGTATATTACCCGCGGATAATAAACCCTTATGATCCTTCTATTGCTCTGAAGTTGCCTTCTCCTACTCCAACCTCCATATATCATGCATTCCTAAAACACGTCTGAGATTGGATCAATCTGGTATTAAAAACTCTTTTATTTTTCCACTCTAAGGGATTTCCCCATTCTCTTTAGTAGGCTATACATACTTTGCAACCTTCTGCTCTTTCGATATGAACCTCCTTCAATTCCAACCTTTGAACCTATAGCTGACTTCACAAGAATAGGCACATCTAAACAGGGAATGAAAACTGACTTCACAAGTTCACCTTTAGCATTCATATGCACATGGTGGTACACATGAGTGCATAGAGTAATCATAAATATTAGAAAGATTTCAGGCTATATTTATTTCACAAAAACACATACAGTCAGGTGTGCATAGTGTGTGCACATGCTTGGCAGTCTGTTTATATATATGGACACCTCTTCTATCTTTTTCCCTTTAGGTATTTGAGAAATTCTGCTTCCTACTTGTTTTGCAGACCAAATTGAAAGTTAATCTCCTCTGGACATTTCCATCTGATTGTGTCCATATTCTCCCCCCTCCTTTTAATTGTCATTCTATCAGATGGATGCTGTGCACCCACTTATCATTTATACCAGCAGAGTTCATTGTATTCTGTAATTACAGATGTGGGAGGTTATTACCAAATGGCTACCATTAAACCGTCTAGTATGTACTGTCCATACCCTTTCCACACAGCACCCGTGTGGCTGTAGAGAAAGAGTGAAGAAATGGCACCGTGCTCTTCTGAGGCCTGCTCTGCTACATGTAAACATAATGACTTCCACATCTCTCGTGGACTCTGGAAAGGGCAGCTGCCATTTTGATACTTGTACAGCCTCTGGAGTCACCCAGGTTTGAGGAACAGAGTCTTTCTATTAGCATGCAGATTTTTAAGCCCAATCCCAGACTCTGGTGACTAGAGATTCCAGTAGTACATAATTTTACAAAGAGTCCATCTGGCAGATGTATTCCCAAATTCTGTTATACAAACACCAGGTGAAATGATAAATAGCTATTCCTGTATGTGGAGGGTGTGTCTCATACAGTAACACTATGCAATGATGGTGTCGATACCTCAGATCACTGATATTGGCCTCTGGCTTCTCCTTAGCCCCAGGAACTCATAAGCGGTATATTTACGTGTGTGTACAGGAGTATGTACATGTGTCAGCAGAGGGCTGAAATTCACTTTAAAGATCTTCCTCAGCCACTTTATATGTTATTTTTAAGAACATTTCACATTGATCTTGGATGTGACTGATTTCAGTTAGAACAAGGAGATATTGAGCCTCAGGAAATGTTCAGTCTGTGCCTCATGATGTATAGTGTCTCATCAGATTTTTATCAAATTCTTAAAAATTAAACTCGGGTTCTCATATGTATTATATGTATAGCTCTTAGACTAAGCCATTTCCCAAGGAGAAATAAATATGGGTCTTGCCACTTCTGTTGCTCTCATTGTAGGTAGAAAGAGCATACCTACTCATGCTACCATGAAGCACCAGGATGTTCACACACTGGAGAGGGTGTACTATAAGTGTGTCATCATCTAACTGATATACCCAAAATTCTAGCCACTCTGCCAAAGAGACCACCTAGTTAGCCATGGCTAGACTCAAGGCCAGCTGCTCTTCAGAATGTATTGATTGATATTTAAAAGCTCATCTTTGTCCCATATCTTGTGGCACACATTCTGCTGGCCACTTTTGTTCTCCTTCCTCGTTGAATGCTTCTCTCAATTGTGTGTCATGTCTATCACTTAGTTCCCCCTGTTTTGTGAGTCAGGAGATTGAGTCAAAGAAGGTAAATTTTCCAGAGTGGTTGTGAGGAACACAGGTTTTGGAATTCATCTCAGAGGACTCCCTAGCTGGTTCTCACAAGCCTCTTCAGGTGCCCCCACCCGATGACTGAATGATGGAGTTCCTGCTCAGGTGGTTTTACACAGAACCAGAACACTGCCAGAACAACCACCCAGAACTTAAATGACTTTTCTATGTGTCAAAACATTTTTCTTTTTCTTTATTCTTCTGTCATACATTATATCCCAACCACAGACTCTACCTCTCCCCTTCCCCCAGTCCCCTTTTGCTTATCTCTCCCATAGATCTACTGCCTCTGTTTCCCTCAGAAAAGAGCAGATCTCCCAGTAATATCAACTGAACACATCATAACAAGATGCAATTATACTAACCATAAACACTCACATCAAGAAATAACAAGGTAACCCTGTAGCAACAAGTCAGTTTCACGAGCAGGTAAAAGAGTAATAGACACCTTACTCCAAATTTTAGTAGTTCAACAAAAACCCCAGGGTAAACAAATACAGCATATATTGCTAGGGCCTAGCACAGACCCTTGTAGGCTCTGTGGTTACTTTAGTCTCTGTTCTGAGCCCCCGTGATTCCTAATAGTTCATTCTGTATGCTGTGTTTTCTTGGTGTCCTTCATCCCTCTGGCTCCTACAATCCTTTCTCCACTCTTCTCCTTGAGGGGACGGGGGTCCTGAGCTCTGCCTCATATTTAGCTGTAGGTGTCATTTCTGCTCCCATCAGGTGGAGGAAGCCTGTCTGATGGTGATTAGGCTAGGCCTCAATCTATGTGTATAGCAGAATATCACTAGGAGTAATTTCACTCTTATTCCTCCTGCCCTCCCTCCCACCCACCTTCCCACCAACCACCTCCTTTAGTCCATATTTCCTTCTTCACCTTCCAGCATCTGGATCTGGCCATTCAGGCAGGATTGGGGAAGAGCTCCCTCTAGTGGCTCGGGTCTGAAGTGAGAACAGTCATCCATACTCCTACAAGCTCTGGACCACCCACCACTACCCCAGTGCATGTTACAGGCAAGACAGGTTATGGATATTCAGGGTTTTTCTTTTTTGTTGTTCTTGTTATTGTTAGTGTTTTGTTTTGTTTTGACTAGGTTGGTGTCTCAGACCTGCTACTGGGAGCCTAGTCTGACTACAGAACATAGCCAGTACAGGCTCCATATAATCCATTACAAGGAGTGTGCACAAGGCTCATGCTCATGAAAGTTTCAACATTGTCTCCTAATCCCCAAACACTCACCTATTCCAGTTCTGCCCCTTGTACTGTTTCCATCAGTCTCTCTCTCAACCTGCTCCCAATCCACCCACAAAATCTATTCTAGTTCACCTTCCCAGGGATATCCTTGTGCCATCCCTGCCCTTTATCTAACTGCACTTGGTCTGTGGATTGTACATGGTTATCCTTTATTTAAAAAATAATATCCAGTATGAGTGGGTACATAACATGTTAGTCTTCTGGGTCTGGGCTGCCTTATTTAGGCTTTTTTTTTTTCTTTTTTTTTTTTTTTAAGTTTCATCCCATTGCAAGAAAATTTCCTGGTGTCATTTTTTTTTCTTTTTAATAGTCGAATAATACTCCATTGTAAAACTGACCACATATTTTTATCCACACTTGCAGTGTCAGTGTGATTTTTCATTTAGAGAAATAGGTTCAAATTGGTAAGGAAACTATTTTTCACGAGTAAATATTTCCTTAGTAGTGAGAGAAAGCTTACAGACTATAAATACAGTTACTTTGTTGTTATAATGGAGTAATTTTATTTTACAGGTGAGAAAATTAAGGCCCAGGGTTATTTAAACATTTAAAAGCTAGTGATGCCTAAATGTAATTAACTTACAAAGCAGAAAAGGAAGAAGGCAGAGGAGAAGGAAGAAAAATGGATTCCTGGGACGATCAAATAGCTGTAGCATTTAAAGTCTTTGCTGCTTAGTCCTAAAAACCTTAGTTTGATCCCTGAGATTTACATTGTAATATGAGATGAGAAATTTGCATAAGTTACCCTCCCACTACCACATGTACACTATAATGTATACAAATATACACACACTTAAATTAATTAATATATTTAGAAATCAGTGTCTTCCTTGCTGGGGAGAACTGTTCTGCCTATGAATTATTTGGCTTTTAAGCAGGAGGATGTGATTTGATCTCTGGAACCATGCTAGAGATGGTTGTGTAGGGATACTTGTGTATTCTTGTAATAAAGGCAGAGGTTTGGGGTTCACTGGTCAGTTAGCCTAGCCCAATTGATGAGCTTCAAGCCAAAGAGACATTGACTCAAAAGGCATGGAAGACATTCTTAAAGATGATACCTGACATTGTACTGTACTCTCCACAGTCAAACACTCACATGCACAATAGTGCACACATTCTTGGCTTGCTGGTTCATTAAGCTGTTTATATGGATAGAGAGTTCTCCTCTGACCTTACAGGAACCCAGAAATATAGAAGTTCTGCAGGGAAAAGGAACATGGAAGGTATTAGTTCAGGCTTTGGGTACTATGGCTAACTACAACTGATGGAATGCTTCTAAGGAGTTTAATATGGTAGCAAACTCTCCCCCAATCTCTGACGCTCAGTGAAGGATAATACATTTGTCCCTGCTATCATTACTGCAGTAGCCTAGAGACTACTGAAAATCAGCATTTCCAAATGAGAAGTGGACTGCCTTTCCTGCACAAACCAGCCTCCTCAACTGCCTGTGTATTACCTGTCAAAGTCCAAAAACTTGACATTAGACTGACACACCACTGTCTTCATTTCCTGGCTTGGGATTTTTGACTTTTGAAGATAAATCAGGAGTGTCCTCAAACTCATATCACTACACTAACTCAGGTTTTCTAGGTTATTTTTACAGGGCTACCGAATATTCAGTATGCTCAAGTCAGCTAGAGAGCTTTGAGGAAATGCCATTTAGTTCCCATGAATACCCAGAGTGTAATAGCTTCAGCAAGGTGAGTTTCTAACTCATAGTGACCTCCATCAACCACTTGAGAAGGAACTTGTAAGTTGCGATTATTTCTGCTCCCTTATATATGTGCCATATATAGAAATCTTGGATTCAATTGGATTATTGCTAATTAAAGCTCCTGCCACATGTGCTTAGAATTACTAACAGTCACTATAGGAATACTGTTCTGTCCATTACAATGAGGGTAATGTGTTCATTATTATGTAGACCCTTTGTCATTTATCCACTGTGGCAAGTGCCTCTGCCAGGTACTCTGCTTCTGTTGGATGTTGTGGGATGAGTGTTTGCATAGGGTCTATTTCCTTCCTTTTGTGTTGTTTATTATTGTCCAAACTCTGGTCCTCCTGATGGTATAAGAAATACTTTATTCTGAGCTATCTTGCCAGCTCCTCCTCTAGCAATCCCAACCACAGATTTACATAATACCTGCTGTAAAGTGGGGTTGATGTTTGGATGGTTACTGTTCTCCTTTAATGCCCTCCATTCACCTGACCCAACTTTCAATTTTGTCCCTATGACCTGTGAGGTATTATGCTTTACTCTGACCAGGGTTTAATTCTATGTGGCTATGCCTTGCTATTTCCCTCCCTTGCTTTCCACACTGTTGTCCATTTTTTCTGGGTTCTGCAGTTTCTCCAGGTTATATAGTCACCAAAACATGTAGTGATGTTTAATGGCACCTAAATGTAGTGAATAAAAAAAATGATTCTACTTATAAAAAAATGAGGTGCTAGCTTGTTGTTGTTTTGTTTTGTTTTTTGGGGGGTTGTTTTGTTTTCATATACTTATTTTCTTCCCTGGACCTATATAATTTCCCTAATAATAATAAAGTCTTTTCAAAAGTCATCATAGAATTTACATTTAATAATTACATCACAACTAGGATTTTATGCCTGCATTGATTCAAATACATTTTTATTCCCAGAAAAAAACTTAATGTGGCAAAGTTATATGAATAAATATTTAAAGAAAATTCATTTATTTATTTAAAAAGTTTGTAAAATTGGATAATGTTTCTTTCTCAGCATGGTTTTTAATGTTTAAGCAATGAATCCACATGGGTGTTTTCCCCTTTTTCTTATTTTACCATGTCTCTCCTCTCTTTCCCCTATCCCTCCCCCTCTCTTTACCCATATTCTTCCCCCTGTATTTCCTTCTCCTCCCTCCCTCCTTCTCTACTGTAGAGAGCTGCAAAGTGCCAGGCCTTAAAGATGGCACTGGCTTCTGCCTTCCACCTTCCCAAAGGTGAGCTCTCTCTGTGGTAACAAAGTCATTATTTGGCTAAGCCTGTTCAGCTTGCTTGCTTCCATATAAGAGCAGCTTATCTGCAGGATGCACATGGCATTTCCCTGGTGTTAGAAGAAGAAGCTTGTTCAAGGATCCTGATTAAACTGCTAGAAGAAGATCTCCCCTGAGTTGCGTATTCCTTGATGGTCGAGGGTGGGCACAACACTCTACTTTTTTCTTTATATTTTGTCCTGTCTAGTCTGAAGTGTCCTGAATACCCAACAAACTCTACTCTGGGCTTTATGGACTGATGAAGTGGGTTCTGACCAGACTCTTCCTGCCAATCTAGAGAGAGTAATTGTCCTAGACACTGACATCACATTTGCAACCGACATAGCAGAGCTCCTGACCATGATCTGTGTGTGTGTGTGTGTGTGTGTGTGTGTGTGTGTGTGTGTTTGTATACATGTATATACCATAGTATGCATGCGAGCATCAGAAAAATTTTGAGGTCAATTCTCTCCTTCCACTTTCAATAGCAGGGGTTGAACTCAGATGACTAGGTTTGCAAGTCAAGCAGTTTAACTCATTGAGCCATTTTCTCAGCCAGTGTTAGTTTGCTTTTAATGTTGATGTTGGGATTGACTTTAGACCCTTCTATGTGGCAGGCAAGCACATGCCATTGAGTGATAGTCTGGATATGAGCTTAATGATAGTGTCAATAAGAAATCACAAAAATGAAAGTCAGCTCTAATTTCAAAGTAGTTAAGCAAAACTAAATATTGCTTTACTTTAGTTCATGTCATAGAAAAACCAAGTTTAGGAGACTTCATAGTTAGCAAATAATTATGTATAATTTTTAAATGTAGATCACAGTTCCATCTCCTTCCCTCCCTCCCTTCCTCCTTCCTTTCCTCCCTCTTACACTCTCTGCCCCCTCATGTGCACCTTGACCAACCAACCTCCCATCCCATTCCCCCACCCCAATTCCACAGGTAGTGCAATGCCATCCAGGTGCGGTCCTGTAGATCTGTCAAGTCGTTTGAAGTAGGGACTAGGAGTTCTCTCCTGTCTCTAGATTCAGTCAGTATCCATCCATGGGGGATGTGTCCACAAGGTCTATTTGTGCACTAGGAATACACCCTCGTTCCACTGACTGAGGTCCCTTAGACTGCTCAATCCTTCTAGCTGAGACCCATATTCAGCGGGGCCTGAGTCAGTCCCATGCTAGATTCCCAGCTATCAGTCTGGGAGCCCATTAGATCCTCCTTGTTCAGGTCAGCAGTTCTATGTGTTTCTGAAACCTGTTCTTGTCCTCTCCCTCTGCATCTGGATTCTAGTACAACTCAGTGTTTAGTTATGGGTGTTTGCTTCTGTTTCTGACAGGTACTAGATGATGGGTCCATGAAGGTGGATAAGTTAGTTGTTGATCTCACTATCTGGGAAGAGCATTTATGGTTGCCTTTCCACGGTTGCTCAAATTGTTAGTTGGGGGTCAGTCTTATAGATCCCTAGACCTTTGTTTAGTTTCAGTTTTCTCTTCAACCAATAATGGCTCCCTCTTTTATGTTTTTTTTCTCTATCTCTCTCTGTGTGGGTCTCTCTCTCTCTCTCTCTCTCTCTCTCTCTCTCTCTCTCTCTCTCTCTCTCTTTCTTCTGTCTTCAATTCCTACCTTTACTCAATCTCCCTAGTCGCACATGTTTCCTCTCATCCCCTTCTCTTTCTCCTACATCTCTCTCCATTCACTGCCCCCCCCCCACTTCCCATGTGCTCTGGGGGACTAGTCCCTTCCCCTTTATGTGAAGGACTTTATATGAATCTCTGAGAATACTCCTTGTATCCTAGTTACTTTGCTGGTGTGAATTATAGGCTGCTGATCCTTTGCTCTAGGTCTAAAATCCATATATGAGCAAGTACATACCATGTTCTTATTTTTGTGACTGGGTTAACTCATTCAGGATGGTTTCTTTCAGTACCATCCACTAGCCTGCAAGTTTCAAGATTCCATTTTTTTTTTTTTTTTTTTTTTTGCAGAGTAGTATTCCATTGTGTAGATGTGCCACAACTTCTTTATCCATTCTTCAGTTGAGGGGCATCTAGGTTGCTTCCAGGTTCTTGCTATTACAAATAATGCTGCTATGATTTAGTTGAGCACATGTCTTTGTTGCATGGATGCAGATCATTTGGCTATATGCCTAAGAGAGGGATTTCTGGGTCATGTGGTTAACTAATACCCATTTTTTGAGGAACTGCCATACTGATCTGCAAAATGGCTGTACGAGTGCAGATGATCAAATGTTGATATGCTTTTTCTATGTATATTTTTAAATTTTAATTTTTCCTTGTATTGATAAATTATTATGATTTTTTTATTTTTTCACATATACTATATTCTGGTTGTGGTTTCCCGTCCTTGTGCTCTTACCAATTCCTTGCCATCTACACTTTCATCGAGATCTACCACCTTATCATCTCTCTTAGAAAGAAAACAGTCTTCTGAGGGATAATAATTAAATTAAAAATAGCACAACAAGATAGAACAGAAACTGTCATATTTGAATAGGACAATAAAATCAAACGTAAGGAAGAGAGCACAAGAAAATGCTCAGGTGACAAAGGTGCATAGACTCAATTGGTCACACACTCAGGGATTTCATACAAAAGGGAAACCACAGCAAATAGAAAAAGTATAAAAATAGAAAACAAACAAGTAACAGGGAAGTATCATCCATTGAGTTTGTTTCCTCTTGGTCAACTAGTGCTTGGCATTAAGCGTGGTTTCTCTAGTGGGAATCCCTTGGAGAACACCAAACCTTCAGTTACAAGTGTTCATCAATTGTTGGTAGTGGCTGGATTAGTGATGGGATGGGATAGGGAAGGTGTCTATTTCACTTTTCAGCTCGACTCTATCAATCAGACATTGTGCAGGCTGTGTGCATGCTGCCATAGTCTCTGTGGTTCACATATGAGTCCATTGTCTTGATTTAGAGGCCTTGTATCATTGGTGTTCTCCCTCCCTCTGCTCTGGCTTTGACATTATGTGCCCCTCTTTTTCTGCAGGGTTCCCTGAGCCCTGGGATTTGATATTATATTCAGCGCTAAGTGTTACAAGATCTCACACTCTCTGCACATTTGGGTTTGTTCCCATATGCTTCAGGAAAAAATTTCTCTGATAATAGCTGAGAAAGGCACTGATCAATTAGTAGAACGAATTGTCCCCAGGAGTCATTTTGTCATGTTCTTTCAGGAGAACAGTATTGTTTGCTTTTACCATCAGTCTCTGGGCTGTCTAGTCTCAGATTCCTGGTTACTCAGGCAGTACCACATATGGGTTCCACCTTGTGAGAAGGACCTTAAGTCAAATCAGATATAGTTTAGATTAGTTACCCCCACAAATTTTGTACCACCATTGTACTTACATTGTTTGAAGGCAGGACACCATTATTGATCAAATGGTTTGTAGCTGGGTTGATGTCTATATTTCTCATTGGGTAGTTTGCAGAATATTTTCAGTACTTTCATGCACCAAAGTCATTAGCTCATTGGGGTGAAGGCTCTATGGTGGCAGTAGCTCTATGTGTAAATGTTCAGTAGGCTCCAGCTGTCATGATGGGAAGAGCAAACTATAGTCTTGACAACAGTCTGGGTTGTGTGTGGCTTCCCGTGAGGCCAACAGCACAGTTAGATATAACACATTCATGGTAATGGAGGCTTCCTTTGTTGAGAATATATAGCCATTCTTTGGCTTCATGTATTTTAGGATGTTTCTTCTGTTTTGTGCTTCTATACTGCCCTTCATATGGTCTTTGATTTTACTGTACCCTTTTGTATCTCTCCATTGTCACTTTTTTTCATCCCCACTTGATCCCTTCCATTCCAGTTCCCAAATGTTGATATAGATATGTAGAGATATGCTGCTGCTTCCTCTTCGTCCTTCAACTCCTCCTCTTCCTCCTCTCCCTCCTTGTCTTCTTCTTTTTTGTAACAAATGATGCCTTTATTGCTGAGAACATCTGGGAGGTAGTAAAAAAGACTATGGGTTTTGGAAAGTTTGAACTATTTTCTTGGTTTTGCTGTCAGTAGTACTATGAATTAATATTTTAAGCATGTATGTAAAGCTGGATTTGTAGCTTTCTCTTCTAGTCTGGTTAGGTTTTTATTATATTTGTAAATATGTGAAGTACATGAACACAAGTGTACAGCTAGACACAACTGTTCATGCACACATGGAGTTCACAACAGGACATCAATTGATTTCTGCAATATTCTACTTTATTGTCTTGAAAAAGGGATCTTTTTTGAATATGAAAACTACCTTTTTTTAGGATATGTGGCCAGAGCTCACCGCATCTGTCTCTCTGCTTCTCAATGCTGAAGTATATGCATTTATGCCTGGCTTTTTAAGTGGGTGCTGAGGATTATTAATCATCTTCGTTTTGGACCAAATACTCTTACCCATTGAGCCATTTCACAAGACCCTCTTCTTAAATGTTATTTGAGCCAGTGGTCATTACTTCACAGTATATGAAACTATCTAAGGTCAAGTCATGAGCCTGATATGTGCATTTGAGGGTGTATACATGAGAGAAATATCACATTAACACAGACTGTAGACTATTTTAATATCACTTTCCTAGAGGTCTTCTTGATCTCTGCTTTTTCAATTTCTTCCACATTCTGTCCAAATACATTGGGAGAGAAATTTGGTAGTAAGGCTCCTACTTTTAATTTAATTTTTAGTTCTATTCTTATTTGAGTAATACTTGGTCTTTCCTGTTGAAAATCTCTCTGCCTCTACTCTTTGTTGTTTGGAGGGAGAAATCGCATTCCAGGAGCTTAGACCACAGTATACTCATTAATCTTGGGATATATCTATTGGTTTCTCTTTCCTCTCATAACAGAGAGTAAACTCCTTCTCTACCCTATTCATTCCTTGGTCATTGTGGGGGCTTGATAGTTCTCTACTAATTGAACAAAATACTTAGAAAGCATGAGGATCAAATAGTAATCTCTGGGATGCTCCTTTATCAAGATGAAATCATATTTATGTGAGTCAGTAATGACAATAAGGAAGAGATCATTTGACAGAACTAAGAAAACAGAAAACGTGTGTGTCTCTCCTTCTTTTATTTCTTAGCTTGTCAGAATCCATCTTTGTACTTCTTGAATAAGCTTTCATGGGTACAGATTTTTGCTCAAAACCAAACTCTGAACAGGTATGTTCCTTGGCTCCTGTCTGCTGCTCTTCTCAAATGATACTGTAACTTTTGTTTTCTCCTCCTTTCAAAGCCACTTTGAACTCATCTGGGGACAGTTTGTCTTTAAGTAAGTTTGATTTCATCTCTGCTTTTATGCTCATGTTCAGTGTTTAATTATGCATTTATTCTGCAATCATTACTGCATCCATACTGGGTGCCAGGCTCAGGAAATAAATCAGTGAGTATTAAAGAGACAATGAGAGTTGTCATCTGTTGTGGTGGGAAGAAGAGAAGTCAAGTAAAGAGTCTTAAAGAAATGTCTGTGTGCCTCGTTAGCCTACATCTTCTCTTTTGGAAGAGAAAACTTAGGGCTTCCATGTCTTTTTCTCTGTCTATGTAGAAAGCCAGTCATCAGTTGTCCATGAGGAAGTTGAAGAGATTCCTGTTTCCTCTTGCCAGATGCCATCCCTGGGTTATGCTTCTACTGAATTAAGTGAATAAAGAGGACATTGGAGTATTCCATGAATATTGCCTCAGACATGATCTTCAGTCTTACCCTCGCCCCCCCCCCCTTTTACTCATTTCACTGACAAACCTATGCCGTGGTAATTCCCATATTACCCTGCAAAGAATATATCCCATCCCCACATCAGGAGTTTGGAATTTCCTTCAGAGAAGTGAATTTCGGCAAATACACTGGAACATGAGTCCTCCAACAACAGAGCAGTAAGTAGAGTTCTGATTCTCCTATGCAGAAGACCTTAACCCTGTAGATACAGCAGGCTGCTCCTCACCAAGGCCTTTGCTGGAGGGTTTTAAAAAGCATTAATGCTTAGCAACAGAATCAGACACTACATTTGCATATGTGTACATAGTCTTCCACAGGCTTGTGTCTTGAAATCCACCCCAGCTGATAATACTTTTTGAGGAGATGCTGGAAATTAGAGAAGGTGAGGTTTTGCTGGGGAATTCAGTTACTGGGAACATGGCTTGGAAATATTCACGCTACCCCAGGACCTACTTGGCTCTCTCTACTTGGCCACCAGGAAGTAAGTTCTACCTTGCCCTTTCCTCTATGCCATGATTTTCTGTCTCATTGTAAACTCATAGAAAGGGCATTAAGTGACTACAAACTGAAACTTTTGAAAATGAAACAAAGTAAATCTTTCCTTCTTTAAATTTATATATGTCAAACATTTGCAATGTAAAACTAAGTAGCAAACAGATGATGGATAAAACATTGAACATCCCATTCAAAAATATTCTAATTACCAAAGAGCTTTTTGACAGCTTCAAACTTTGTGGGAATATAAAGAGGGAATTTATATGTTGGTACAGACTCAAGTAATAATTTAATAAGTCAAACATGTAATGTTTTAGATGGTGATTAGTACTGTAGAGAAAATGACAGAAAGGAAGAAGAGATTCCCATGTGAATGGGTAATAAACATGCAGACAATTGGGTAATAAGGGTTCATACAGAATAGCTGGTGCATAACAAAAAGTTGAAGAACTAGGCAGAACTAGTGAGCAAGTAGGTGTGCCTAGAGAAGACTAGGCTTCAGTCCTTCTGAGCATCAGAAACATCAGATACAACCTGCTATGTGTAGATAGGAAGAGGACAGATCTCAGAATGGATTTGAATGAGCCCAGGAGAGAACTAGAGGCTTTGCAAATTCATGTCATGGTACCTTGATAGGACAATATAATGTTTCCTTTGCTTTCAGTAGTTTGGGGCTCTGTGAGTAGACTGGCAGAGGTATGACATAATCCATTTTCTGTTTGTAGTGGATCATCCTTCATGTGCATAGGTTAATAGAATGAAACAAGAAAAACATCGAAGTCATCTTAGTGAGTAATATGTGAGTTTTAACCAGTTATAGTATGTGGAAAGTTAGAAGCTTTCATTTATGGCACGTCCAGGAGGTCAAGTCTTCTGGAAATTCTAGGGAGTCAGAAAATAAGGTGGAAGATGGTCCAAGGTGGTTATGTCAGTATGGTGACATTGTTTTACTGGGTTGTGAGAAAGAGGCCAAAGAGAAGGGCAGAACTTGGTTCTGAACCCTGATCATTTTGAATGGCTAACTCAACATCGGCATGGAGAGGTAAGGAGGTGGACAGAGAGCTGATTATCTATAAAGCAAGGGGAATTTACTATTCTCTATTAAGTACTTTTCTTTGAGAAACAAAACTAGAAGCTTTATAGGTATTAAAGCTGAATCAACTGGGCCTGAAAGAGATTAAATTGCTGTTCTTGTCCAGACAGTAATTACTTTGCAAAGCTGACTGAAATATCTTTAGCTTTAGAGCCTAGGTTATACCATTTTGTGTTACATCTATATGATTCCCATTTGGACAGAGAAAGTAGCACCTACCAATTTGAGGGTGAGGTCTATATAGTGTACTTGGGGTCCTGAAGCCTGAGGTAACTGCATATATAAGTTCTGAATGCAAAAGTTACAGGAAGATGTTTTGAGGATATAGTTGTTTATCCATGACTTGAGGTTTTTAGAAGAAAGTCTTTGTGAATAATGAAGATGGCATTCTGATCAACAAGAAAAATGCCTCTTCTTGAAAAGGAGCTTATTTTCCTTGGGTACAAGGTGACCTTCAAACAAATGTGGCCAACCTCAAGCATATATTGTCACTGCTCAGTTTATCCTCATGTGATACTTGTTTTTCAGGTCACTTGGTGTCTTTATGGGGGCCTGACTGACTTACTGGAGTGGACCAGAGATTACTTTGGACTAAGTACTTAACTAAACACATTCCATCGGAAAACTCATTCCTCACAGCCTAGCATCAAGTGGTTACTGCTACATCCACTATTCAATTCAACCATTTTGGAGGTGATACTCACTGAGGTACAATATAAAACACAAAGTCTAGTTTCTCAATGAGAATTCCAACTCACATAGCTTACCTTAAATTGCATACCTAATATGAAGAGTAGTAAAGAATACTGCATGAAGGGAGCTACATCTGGAGATGCCAAAGGAAAGAACTCCAAGGGACATGTTAGCTGGTTTGTACTGGTCAGAGTCGTGGTGATACATTTGTCCTGATCCTGCATGTATAGGTGCAGAAAAGATACAAAGACATCTGACAGAGGGCTGATCTCCAAAATATACAAAGAACTCAAGAAACTAGTCAACAAAACACCAAATAACCCTATTAAAAATGTGATACAGAAATGAATGGAGAACTCTCAAAACAGGCAGTTCCTCAGGAAAATAGGAATCAGTCTACCACAGGATCCGACAATCCAACTCTTAGGCATATATACAAATGATACACATCCATACAACAAAGACATCTGTTCCACTATGTTCATAGCAGCCTTATTTGTAATTGCAAAAATCTGGAAGCAACCTAGATGCCCCTCAACTGAAGAATGGATAAAATCGATGTGGCACATTTACACAATGAAATCCTACTCTGAGGAAAAAAACATGGAATCTTGAAATTCCCAGGCAAGTAGATGGAACTTGAAGAAAGCATCATGAATGAGGTAACCCATTCACAAATAGGGGAACATGGTATGTACTTGCTCATATACGGATTTTAGACATAGAGCAAAGGATCACCAGCCTATAATTCACACTGCCAGAGAAACTAGTATACAAGGAGGATTCTAAGAGATTCATATGAGGATCCTCACAGATGGGAAAGGGACTAGAAGTATTGATTCAGGCAAGTGGCAAGTGGATGGAACTTGAGTCACAGACAAGTGGATGGAACTTGAAAAAATCATCCTGAATGAGGTAACCTATTAATCAAAAGAGGAACATGGTATGTACTCGCTCGTACATGGATTTTAGACATAGAGCAAATGATCATCAGCCTATAATTCACACTGCCAAAGGAACTAGTATACAAGGAGGATTCTAAGAGATTCATATGAGGATCCTCACAGATGGGAAAGGGACTAGAAAGACTGAGTCAAAGGTCAATAGATAAGAGAAACGAGAGAGACAGGGAGAGAGAGAGAGAGAGAAGCAGGAGCCATTATAGTTTCAAAGAGAAAACTGAACCTGGAGAAATGTCCAGACGTCCTACAGTGACCCCAACTAACAATTTGAGCACCAGTGGAAAGGCTACCATAAATGCCTTTCCCTGATAATGAGATCGAAGTCTAACTTATCCAACATCATGGATTGTTCATATAATAGCTGATGGAAACAGAGTCAAACACCCACAACTAAACACTGAGTCAAACACGAATCCAGATGCAGAGAGGGAGGACAGGACCAGGCTACAGAAACACATAGAGAAAGTTGACCCTAAGAAGGAGGAGCTAATGGGCCCAACACTGATACTTAGAAATCCAGCATTGGACTGACTCAGACCCCCTGAACATGAGTCTCAGTTAGAAGGCCTGGGCAGTCAAAGGGAACTCGGACATTGGAACCAGGATATATCCCTTGTAAACAGAAGGACTTTGGGAGCACAATCCTCATGGAGGGATATTCCCTTAACGTAGAGATAGGAAAGAAGGCCTAGTCTCTATGCCAAATGATTTGACAAATTTAGATGACCCCTCCTGGAAGGCATCACCCTACATGTAGATTGGGGAGGGGATGGGAGGGAAGAATGGTCATGGGGCATGGGACGGCAGGAGAGAGGGAAAGAGGGTGGGAGGGAGAGGGAACTGGGATGGATATGTAATATAAAAATAATTAAAAAATGGAAAAACATCTATGAATGAAAAAAATAAATTTAAATGTTTGAAACTTATACGTTCTTAATATGATTTACTCTAATACCTATAGTAGATACACATCTTTCCCAGTTCAATGGATAGTGAGTGATTGTTGAAGAAGTCCTGATGGGAGATGCCATTATGTATATACGTTTCTCATACTGGTTAATAATAAAGCACTGTTGGCCAATAGGAAAGGAAGATAGGAGGGACTAGGAGACAAGGAGGAAATAGGAAGTAGTAAGGAGGAGCCAAGATGGAGAGTCTGAAGAAAGCAGTATGCCGCCGGCTCCCCGGTAAGAGAAAAACATAGATCAGCAGAAATGGGTTAATAATTAAAGGCAGGGCTAGCCGATAAGAAACAAGTAACTGGGCCAACAGTATTGTATCAAATACAGAGTCTCTGTGTATTATTTGGGGCTGGCGGCATGGTGGCGGGACAAGACCAGCGGCGGCAGGCGGATAAACCGTACTCATTACAAATGGCGGGCTGGCGGCGCAGCAGCAGGACTAGACCTGGCGGCGGGAGGAAAAACCTCTTCTCGTTACAAATGGCGCCCACGTGGTTAATAAGAACTTTCACTTAAAATTTAACAAAAGCTTAAAAAAGGGTTTTAGAAACAAAAGAACAGAGATAAGCAAGGTTTCTTGGTAACAGCATTTTTCTCGGTTGGACTCTGTTTTGCGAGAGACAAGCAGATATTCGCAGGACTCCTTTAAGGGAAGGTTCCTGACTCATCATAAGGAACAAAAAACCACACATCTTTTAAGAAACTCTGCTAACAATTTATTGGTGTGTATGAGAGATGGCAATGGCAGTGACCACATCTTCAAGCCGGCAGCATGCAGACCAAGGCAGTGAGCGCAGCTTTCAGTGCTGGCGGTAAAATAGCAGCCGCCAACTTTTATAAACCTCTGCAGAAACAACAAAGACTTTCATTTTAACAATGTTGTTGTTTAACAGATAAAGACTTGTGGCCAGATAAAGATAAAAATTTACAGTAAAGACAGATTCATATTAAGAAAAACCTCTAAAGGTTTACAGTGTGTTTTAAAATATACGTAGACATGAAAAAAAAAATGGTTTTAAATAGACAAAGAGGAACTGGGTGTGGTGGCACACACCTTTAATCCCAGCAATTGGGAGACAGAGGCAAGCAGATCTCTTGTGATTTGCAAAGTAAACCTGGAATGCAGAGTAAATTCCAGGACAGATAAGAGTTACACAGTGAAACCCTATGTCAAAAAATAAAAAGAATAAAAAGTAAAAGAAATGGAGTAATAATAAAGCCACGTAAAGATGAAAAGCTCAGAGAGAATCTGGTTACTGTATGCTATTGTGTTGTCTCTACATTGTTTGACTGCTGAGAAAATAACAACAACTGATAAAGGAAATGCTGCTGGATTAATTAAATTTATATATTTTAAAAATGCTTTGACTCCAACATTTAAGTTTAAGGACAAGTTACTGGGGAAAAGGATTTCTATTTTTGTTTCCACAGAAAATAAAATGCTGTGGATTCCTTCCAGACTTGTGTGGTTTGATCAAGCCAGACCCCCTGAAACAGAGGACCAGGTGATCCTACATTCAAAATAGCTGAACAAAGCAGCCTTGCAGACTACAGCCAAGATTTCTGTGTCTTCTCATGATCCCCCATGACAGTGCCCCCTGTCAGCAGGAAGTAGTTTGGAAAGAACGACGTCCAAATTCCCAAATATTGTTTATAAATGTTTGGTTTCATTTAAATGGACTTGGGTATAAATGGTTAATGATCACAGCCAGTTCTTTTTAAAGGTAAAAAGGGAATTATGGTATAGATATGAATACTTTGTTTTGGAATGGATTTTCATTTATTGATACAATTTAAGGTCAATAAGGTGATATGTATATTTCTCCTCTTGTTTGTATAGCTCATTTAGAAACGTAATGTATAATGTAGTACAGATTATAGATAATTACCTATGATAGTCAAAGCTTAGAGTTTAGTTAGGGTTTTCAAGATACACAGAGATGTATTTGAGATAGATAGGCATTCTTCAAACCTTTCAAAGACCTACAGAATATGGCATTTAAAATGGTTTAGGGTTTTCGTGACAGTGAGACATAATTGCTCTTGGCAATACCACCTGCACCAGAAAAGAAGATGGACATTGAAGAAACTCGTTTTGGAGTTTGCTTTCAATATGGCAAGACTAGCCATGTGGACAAGATACTGCTCTTGTCTGGACTGTTTGACTTTGTGCTGTATAAACTGGACATGCAGGACCCACAGAAAATTGACTGCTGTCTCAAGATGGACATTGCTACAGAGTTCCTGCTTCATGGAAGAATCTGCCAGACAGTCTGCAGGATATAGAGAAAAATGACTGATAAACTGCCAATACAAGAAGACAGTTTAAAGTTTCCTGCATTGCTGAAGAGTCTGCCAGACACACTATGGCCTATGGGCTGAAGATGGAAGATTACAAAAGAACTTTGGGTGACCAGGCAGTGAGTTGTCTCTGTCATTTCTAGAGTTTAAATATTATCCTTCTGTGGTCTTTGAGGGAGTTGAAGACAGATAGTTGAGGTTATAGTTTTATTAAAGATAAGTTAGACTTTAGACACAAAGATGGGATAGATGATGGAATGTTTTCTTAAATCTTGCTAAATGTTAATGGACTAAATAATGTTAACTGTGATTCTTATTTGATAACTGTTATGTGATATATTTTGCTATGTTAAGGTTAAAACCCTTCTTTTTATTTAAACAGAAAAGAGGAGATGATGGGAGATGCCATTATGTATATACGTTTCTCATACTGGTTAATAATAAAGCACTGTTGGCCAATAGGAAAGGAAGATAGGAGGGACTAGGAGACAAGGAGGAAATAGGAAGTAGTAAGGAGGAGCCAAGATGGAGAGTCTGAAGAAAGCAGTATGCCGCCGGCTCCCCGGTAAGAGAAAAACATAGATCAGCAGAAATGGGTTAATAATTAAAGGCAGGGCTAGCCGATAAGAAACAAGTAACTGGGCCAACAGTATTGTATCAAATACAGAGTCTCTGTGTATTATTTGGGGCTGGCGGCGTGGTGGCGGGACAAGACCAGCGGCGGCAGGCGGATAAACCGTACTCATTACAAATGGCGGGCTGGCGCAGCAGCAGGACTAGACCTGGCGGCGGGAGGAAAAACCTCTTCTCGTTACAAATGGCGCCCACGTGGTTAATAAGAACTTTCACTTAAAATTTAACAAAAGCTTAAAAAAGGGTTTTAGAAACAAAAGAACAGAGATAAGCAAGGTTTCTTGGTAACAGCATTTTTCTCGGTTGGACTCTGTTTTGCGAGAGACAAGCAGATATTCGCAGGACTCCTTTAAGGGAAGGTTCCTGACTCATCATAAGGAACAAAAAACCACACATCTTTTAAGAAACTCTGCTAACAATTTATTGGTGTGTATGAGAGATGGCAATGGCAGTGACCACATCTTCAAGCCGGCAGCATGCAGACCAAGGCAGTGAGCGCAGCTTTCAGTGCTGGCGGTAAAATAGCAGCCGCCAACTTTTATAAACCTCTGCAGAAACAACAAAGACTTTCATTTTAACAATGTTGTTGTTTAACAGATAAAGACTTGTGGCCAGATAAAGATAAAAATTTACAGTAAAGACAGATTCATATTAAGAAAAACCTCTAAAGGTTTACAGTGTGTTTTAAAATATACGTAGACATGAAAAAAAAATGGTTTTAAATAGACAAAGAGGAACTGGGTGTGGTGGCACACACCTTTAATCCCAGCAATTGGGAGACAGAGGCAAGCAGATCTCTTGTGATTTGCAAAGTAAACCTGGAATGCAGAGTAAATTCCAGGACAGATAAGAGTTACACAGTGAAACCCTATGTCAAAAAATAAAAGAATAAAAAGTAAAAGAAATGGAGTAATAATAAAGCCACGTAAAGATGAAAAGCTCAGAGAGAATCTGGTTACAGTATGCTATTGTGTTGTCTCTACATTGTTTGACTGCTGAGAAAATAACAACAACTGATAAAGGAAATGCTGCTGGATTAATTAAATTTATATATTTTAAAAATGCTTTGACTCCAACATTTAAGTTTAAGGACAAGTTACTGGGGAAAAGGATTTCTATTTTTGTTTCCACAGAAAATAAAAAGCTGTGGATTCCTTCCAGACTTGTGTGGTTTGATCAAGCCAGACCCCCTGAAACAGAGGACCAGGTGATCCTACATTCAAAATAGCTGAACAAAGCAGCCTTGCAGACTACAGCCAAGATTTCTGTGTCTTCTCATGATCCCCCATGACAGTGCCCCCTGTCAGCAGGAAGTAGTTTGGAAAGAACGACGTCCAAATTCCCAAATATTGTTTATAAATGTTTGGTTTCATTTAAATGGACTTGGGTATAAATGGTTAATGATCACAGCCAGTTCTTTTTAAAGGTAAAAAGGGAATTATGGTATAGATATGAATACTTTGTTTTGGAATGGATTTTCATTTATTGATACAATTTAAGGTCAATAAGGTGATATGTATATTTCTCCTCTTGTTTGTATAGCTCATTTAGAAACGTAATGTATAATGTAGTACAGATTATAGATAATTACCTATGATAGTCAAAGCTTAGAGTTTAGTTAGGGTTTTCAAGATACACAGAGATGTATTTGAGATAGATAGGCATTCTTCAAACCTTTCAAAGACCTACAGAATATGGCATTTAAAATGGTTTAGGGTTTTCGTGACAGTGAGACATAATTGCTCTTGGCAATACCACCTGCACCAGAAAAGAAGATGGACATTGAAGAAACTCGTTTTGGAGTTTGCTTTCAATATGGCAAGACTAGCCATGTGGACAAGATACTGCTCTTGTCTGGACTGTTTGACTTTGTGCTGTATAAACTGGACATGCAGGACCCACAGAAAATTGACTGCTGTCTCAAGATGGACATTGCTACAGAGTTCCTGCTTCATGGAAGAATCTGCCAGACAGTCTGCAGGATATAGAGAAAAATGACTGATAAACTGCCAATACAAGAAGACAGTTTAAAGTTTCCTGCATTGCTGAAGAGTCTGCCAGACACACTATGGCCTATGGGCTGAAGATGGAAGATTACAAAAGAACTTTGGGTGACCAGGCAGTGAGTTGTCTCTGTCATTTCTAGAGTTTAAATATTATCCTTCTGTGGTCTTTGAGGGAGTTGAAGACAGATAGTTGAGGTTATAGTTTTATTAAAGATAAGTTAGACTTTAGACACAAAGATGGGATAGATGATGGAATGTTTTCTTAAATCTTGCTAAATGTTAATGGACTAAATAATGTTAACTGTGATTCTTATTTGATAACTGTTATGTGATATATTTTGCTATGTTAAGGTTAAAACCCTTCTTTTTATTTAAACAGAAAAGAGGAGATGATGGGAGATGCCATTATGTATATACGTTTCTCATACTGGTTAATAATAAAGCACTGTTGGCCAATAGGAAAGGAAGATAGGAGGGACTAGGAGACAAGGAGGAAATAGGAAGTAGTAAGGAGGAGCCAAGATGGAGAGTCTGAAGAAAGCAGTATGCCGCCGGCTCCCGGTAAGAGAAAAACATAGATCAGCAGAAATGGGTTAATAATTAAAGGCAGGGCTAGCCGATAAGAAACAAGTAACTGGGCCAACAGTATTGTATCAAATACAGAGTCTCTGTGTATTATTTGGGGCTGGCGGCGTGGTGGCGGGACAAGACCAGCGGCGGCAGGCGGATAAACCGTACTCATTACAAAGTCCCGAGAGATTCAATCAACAAATGTGAAAGGCATAAATTTTTAAGAACAAGACCCAAATTATTTTATTGCTAGTAATTACATATCTATTGCCATTTTCCTGCCTAATAGCCTTCACTGCTAAACCAGATTATGTAAATGACATAACAACAATGAGAAGTTGTATATGGAGAAGAGTAAAGATTGTAATACAGCCAGATACAAGAAAACCTTACTATGGCAGCAAAGCTAACCTTCAACACATACATCAGGTCAGATGGGATACCTGGAAATATAACACAAGATACGGCTGGAGCAATGGGTTCAGTGGTTAATTGCCACACCAACTCTTGTGGAGTCTCTGTGACACGGTGAAAATCATGATTTCAGTTTAATGGCTTATATATATATATATATATATATATATATATATATATATATATATATCTTTAACAGCTTCGGTGGGTAGTGATAGTTGAAGAGGTCCTGACAGATTGAATCTACTGAGTGAAAACTGATCACATGAGGCAACAATTATGAACAAGAACACAAATTATTTTACTGGTAGACTTTTACATATCCATTAACATTTGCCTGCCTAATATCCTTGACTGCTAAAGAGGATATATATAAATGTCTTAAAAACAATGAGAAGTTAGACATGGAACAGAGTACAGTTTGTATTCTAGCCAGATATCAGAAACCCTTACTAAGGCACAAAAAATTAGCATGAGCACATACAATAGATGACATCCCTGATATATGAGAGATGGTTCCCATGGTTAAGCACAACTCCTATGGCTTTATTTCCATAGGACCTGTGCTTAATTCCCAACAACTACACAGCAGCTCACAGCCATCTGTAAAACCAATTCCAGGGGGTCTGATGCCATGCATTGTCCTTCTCAGTCATCATGCATGCATGTGATACACAGAAATAACATGTTAGAATTGACAAAGTCATAGGATACAAGCCAAAGAGAGTAGTTAACAGGAAGGCACACCTCCCAGGAGAGAAAAATGCCTTGCAGTGAACTGCAATGTGGATGCTGGGAACCAAGCCCAAGTCATCTGGTCTAGAGTAGCAGCCAGTCTTAACCACTGAGCCACCATCTCTCCAGCCACAGACACTTCCCTCTGGAACAGCTGAATTATCTGTATTGGTAAAATATCCTAATTTATGGAACCATGATAATGGGACACTGCCTAATTTTATTACTGTCAATGTGAAACAAAACATTTATTCAATTAAAATTCATATGATTAAATTTACAGTTAACTTTACATTTGTCTACAACTAGAAGTTTCTACACAACACAGGTATATAGACATAGCCTTTTGAGATTAAGATATCCACAACTATAAGGTTACACATATAATAGCATAATAATTATGTATGAGGTAATAATGAAAAGCAAAGATACCATACAGAATGAAATAACATGGAAATAATTTACTCATAAGATATTTAAATCATCCTTACTTACAAAATATTATCCAGAATTTACAATTGCATTAAGATTCCATTTGAGCAACAAAAGAATCAAATAAGCAACAGCAGTTGCTAAAACTGAAAATGAGAAGAAATGACTGCCAAGGAAACAGCCAGGTCTCCTTGTGTTTCAGGAGGTTCCAGTGCAGAATGGAGGTTCAGGTGCAGTTTGTTTGGCATGGGGACTCAAGTCTACATCAAACTCATTTCTATTTTCAGGATGTGAGAGGAGTTGAAAACTCTGCTTTTGGTGAAGGGTAAAATGGAATGTCCCTTGGTTCCTACATATTTCCCCATGTTCCTAGATATGTGTAAAGGAAAATGGAAGTTGAACATGGTAGCTACACAGAAATATGAGTACATCACCAATACTTTCAGGTGTGTTTGTCCTATCTTGGCAGCTACCCAGATAACAATACACTGGAGACTGAATGTAAAACAGTGCTCCCATGTAGTAAAATACTTAAAGTTAATGTTCAGATCAGTGACCCCGACCTGATATCCTACAAGAAACATTTCCTGTAATTCCACCTAGGACAACCGAGCTGCTTCTTGTCCAGTATTGCAAACATGATATACTGTGTAAAACTTATGATTGCAAAGGGGAAAGTATGCCGTAAAATCAATAAAATACTTTTATTTTAAAATATAAGCATAGGAAGGAATTTCAAGGAATTCAACAAATAACAATATATATGATCTTAGATTTTAAATATGTTCATGTGGGAACTACTATATAGGAGACATACTTAAACACTTGTCAGTAATCTTAAGACAAAAATATAAGTAATTACTTTAAATAATGACCTCTATATAATTCAACAAAATGAAATACACAAAATGTTAACCTAAAAACTGATTAAAGCTGGGCATTGGTGGCACAAGCCATTAGTCCCAGCACTTGGAACAGAGCCATGTGGATCTTATGCATTCCAGACAAACCTTGTCTACAAAGTGAGTTCTAGGACAAGCTCCAAAGATATGGAAAAACTCAGCATTGGGGAAAAAATAAAAATAAACCTGGTAGAAAATATACTGATTTTCAGACCTATCATACTACATTTATAATTCAAATTTCCCTAAGTTGGGTCAAGATGAATGCTTGACTTCTTTTGTTGCTATGTTGTAATTTGTGAGCCATATAAACCCTTTCCTCCTCACATTGGTTCTGGCCAGTGAGTCTCACAGTAACAGTAACCAAACTTGAAAAGCACAGATAAATGTTGACACATACATAGACTTTAAAACATCCTACCTGGAAATGGTTGAAATGGTGGGTTAGCTAAATTGCATGGTGGAAAACAATGTCTTGGATCTCTGTAGAGGTTTTCTGGAGGATATGGGGGTGGGAGGAAGAACCCAGCTCTTGGAGTAAGGTAAGGTAGAAAGCCCCATGGTTCATATTCATTTCTCCCTGTTTGAAGACATGGGTAAAGGATAGTGCATGCTGAAACCAAATACTGGTACACTTTTTCATCCTCTAGGTCAAGACCCTATTCTGATATCCAAACACTCACACCACAGAATTTTGACTCCAAAACAAATCTTGACATTGAAAAGTACACTTCTTAACTACATAGGATCAATGAGAACTTCACCATCAGATTCACCTGTGCTTGTCCTAACTTGACAGGTAAGCATACTGACCTCGTCTACAGATTGAATTCAAGGATAGGCTCAAAATCCATAGAGAAAACCTAACGTGGGAAAAGCAAAACCAAAAACAAAATGCTCTGGTAAATTCACTGATTTTCTGACCTATTAAATGCAGTAAAAATTCAAAATTCCTTAAGAAGAAACAAGGTTAATCCTTGACTTCCTTTGTTGCTGAACTGTAACTTGAGCAATACAAACACCCCCCTCAAGTTGGTTGTGGCCAGAGTTTAGCACAGTAACAGGAACCACACTTGATGGAAAGCACAGGCAAACATTGACACATACAAGTACCTCTAAAATAGCCTACTTGGCATTGGAGGATATGGTGGGCCAATGAACTCTCTCGTACGAAAATATCCCCATAGATTTTCTTGAGGATTAAAGAGTGAGGGAAAGAACCCAGCTCTTGAAGGAAAATGAGATGGAAAGCCCCTTAGTGCATACACATTTCTCCCTGTTCAAAGAGACGGTGAAGTAAAGTGGAAGGAGATAATCCTGTACTGCACATTTAATAACCACTAACTCCAGGCCCTATTTTATAAAAAGTAAAATGACTAATTTATGGAACCAAGTTTATAGGACATTGGAAGGTTTAATTGTAATCAATGGCAAACAAGTCTTTAATTCAATTAAAATGTATTTGATTACACATACAGTTAACTTTACACTTGTCTACCACAAGATGTTGTTTACACATTTCTAGTCTAAAGACACAGCAGTTTGAGTTTAAGATATCCACAATTATAAGATTACATGAATAAAACTACAAAGATTATGGATGTGCTGATAATAAAAGTAAAAGCTACTATCCATAATAACATATATATAAATAATTTACTCATAAGATAAATATATACATCATTTATCTTTACAAAGTACTATCCTGAAAATATAATCACATTAAGCTTCTATTTCAACAATAACAGAATCATTAGGAACCACAGCTGCTAAAATTGAAAATGAGAAGAAATGACTGCCGTGGAAAGTACCAAATCTCCTTGTGTTTCAGGAGATCCCAGTGCAGGCTAGAGGTTCAGGTGCAGGTTGTTGGAAAGGGGGAATCACATCTGGAGAGAGCTCTTTTCTACTTTAGCATATGAGAGTCAGGAAAACCTGGGTTCTCGGGGGAAGGTCAGATGGAAAGTCCATTGGTTGGTACACATTACCCCCTGTTGCAAGATATGGGTAGAAGACAGTGGAAGTTGAACCCTGTACCATACACATCTTAACCCACTAGCTCCAGCCCCAATTCTGTTTTCCAAACACTCATACTAGGATCCAAAGCTATAGGGAAACCCTGCCTTGGGGAGAAGAAAACAAGACCACAACAACAAAAAACAACAAAAACAAAAAACAAAAAAAAAATCTGCTTGTAAATTTACTGATCTTCTGGCCTATCACAGCAAAGTACAATTTCAAAATACCCTAAAGTGTATCAAGGTGAAGCCTTGATTTCATTTGTTGCTGGACTGTAACCTGTTAGCCTCCACAACTTTTTCCCTCTCAATATGGTACTAGCCAGTGTTTATCTCAGTAACAGGAAACAAACTTGAAGGAAAGCACAGATAAATATTGACACTCACATGGACTTTTTAAGCAATGCCTACCTGGCATTGGAGGAAACTATGGGCCTCCAAAATCCCATGGTGGGACATACTATCCAGGACCTCCACTGATGTTTCCTGGAGGAGGAGGTGGTGTGATCTGGCCTCTTGAATTCTCTGGAAAGGCAGGTCCTTTAGGGACTCTAGGGCCTCTAACCTTTGGAACCATTGGAGGAGTCATGCCAGAGTCAGCTGCTTTGCATTCAGAATGACCAGAGGTGGGCAAAGTTGCCTTCTGAAACAAAATGACAATCAGCAGTCAGTAAAGCTGCATCATGCACAGTTCTATTCGTGGGAGTGTCAGGCAGTGAGGAAAGTGGTCCATGACATTCCAGAAAACCTGGGAATAAGCTAATTTTTCCACACCAATGTAGGAGCTGATTATTCCCTATTTTAAGTACTCCTTAGAGCTCAATAGAAATCTTTAGGCATGGTAGTAACACTCTGCCTGTTGCATGCTCAAACACAAGTACAGTTAGGGCATATCAAAACAGGCATTTTGTAAAATAAACATAAAACAGGAGGTGGGGCCACAGGCCTTTAACCCAGAACTCCAATGGCAGTGAGAGGTGGACCTCTGTCAGCTCCAAGCCAACCTGGTCAATAGAGTGAGTTCCAGGACTGGCTCCATTGCTACTACGAAATGCTATCTCTGGAAGGATAGAATTGGGCTTCAGATCCCTTGAAATTGAAGTTAAGAATGGTTGTGAGCCATCACTCAGGTGCTGTGTGAATCAAACCCAAGTTCTCTAGGAGAGCAGCCTGTGTTCTTAACCTGTAAGCCATAGACTCAGCCTATGTGCTTTTTGGAGACAGGTTCTGCTTATATAGCCCACATTGGCTTTAAATTTGCCTTTTTTACTGCCTCAGCCTGCCAAAATGCAAGGATTACATACACCACCCAAACCCACCTAGTGATTTGTACTATTTCATAAAACATTACAAGACAACAATGAAAGTCATGTGTTGCCCAGATCTTGAGAGGCTATATTCAGATCAAACAGAGAATATCTGTATATTACAAAACTGTTGCAGGTTTTCCAGAATTTGAGAATTTTCATTCAAGGTATCTCTTATTACTCCCTAAAGTTATTTTTTCATTGATTTCAAATATTGGCTTAAATCATAGAAATACACAGTTTATAACAAGTTAACAGAAAACCTCCTGTTTGTGTCTCCAATAAAGAACATGAAATTTAATCTAAGGCCAAAACATTCCACTATTAACAGCAGAGGAAGTATCAACCCCAATTTTATACAACACTCATTTGCAACATGACTTGAGCAAATTATTGAACCTTCCATGTAGTATGCAGACATTTTTGTTAACTACTAATAGAAAAGAACAATTACTAAATACCGACATATTGGTTTATTTAGTGACTTACTTAAAACACTGCCTGTACTGACTATTTTCTATGCATGGCTTCATTTGCTACCAGGAAGGCAATAAGCTGGAGAAATAGCTGAAACAATGGGTCGTTGCCCTTAGCAACCTGCTACTGCCATGTACACTTCAGAAAACTCTAGCTAGCTTCCCTGCCCACTTTGTGATTTTAGAAAAGAAACCGGAACCAGAATTGAGGCTTTCTGGAAGTGTCATGCAGACAGTACACTGGTGACAACACCCTTTCATGCTCACTAGTTCAGGAGTAGATATTCCAGAACGATCCCACACTACTTATTCTGTCTCCTGCGCTAAACTACATACTTCAGGAAGTAACTATATTTACTATCATTACATGTTAACACAACTTAAAGAGTGCTCAGATACAGTCCTAGTTTAAATATATTCAGGTGAAAATGAATTTCATTCAAAGTTACTCAGTTAAAATTAAATGCATATTTAATATCTGCTATATTTCAAATCTTAATGTAATATTTTTTTCACCTAATATGATGGCTATTCTTGGTTGTCAATGACATTTTGAATTAACTAAATCCCAAGGAAGCTGTTAGAAAATTTTCTAAATTAAAACATTTCAAAAGGGAAGACTCACTTTTAATCTGGACCTTTTGAGATGGGGAGATCCACCTATATTTGGGGCTACACCTTATGGCAGCAGACTATCTAAAGGACATGGAAATAGGAAGCTTGCTTGTACTCACTCCCACTGGCATTGTAGCCTATTTCTTTGGGATTGCTGTGTATACTGAGTATCAGATGAGACATCTAGCCTCATACACTGAGCAAATACTGGATTCTTAGAATCTCTGTTATTAGACTTTCATTGCTGGAATAACCAGAATGCAGCCTGACAATCACTCTAATAAATTCCCTTTAGAAAGATAGATTAGATAGATAGATGATAGATAGATTGATAGATAGATGATAGATGATAGATAGATAGATAGATAGATAGATAGATAGCTGGCTGCCATCCCCTAAGTTCTATTCCTCTAGAAAACTCTCACTAATATACCTAATAATAATATAAAAACCTAAATGTTCTTCAAAAGTAACAGACCAATTTAAGTAATTCAACTTAACTTACTCCATCTAGTTGTGATTTGATAGACTTTTGATTCATTTTCTAGAGATTGTTTTGCTTTTGAAATATCACTCATCTGAAATGACAGTATCAGTCAGTAAGTATTTAGTGAGGCCCTTTTGCTCCAAGAAAACATGCATTAGTTAGTTAGTACACTGTTAATTGATTATTAATAAAAGTGAGAGGCCAGCAAAGAGGCCTTGTCAGATTTCTTACCTTATGTTTACAAGGATTTTACAAATTATGTAATAATAGTATTTCTACACAAATTCAAAGTATCATAGCACTTTTCAGGTTCAACATGAACATACTAATTCATATTTTAAATAATCTTACACACATCAAGTGTTTGCTTATACAAGAATTTGGAGTAAAACATTTATAAATATTCTAAGTAAATATATGTATATAATATATATGTGTGTGTGTATTATATATGTGTATATATGAGTATATATCCTTCACTATGATAATTGAAGTCATAGTATATATGGCTACTTCTACAGTAAATATGGAAATTTTCCATGTAAAAGCGTTGGGGAATACACTTGTAATCCCAGCACTTAGGAGTCACAGGCAGGAAGGTCAGGAGTTTGAGACTCAATTATACAGTTATACAGTTATAGAGACAGGGCTATATTCTAAGACTGTCTCATCAAATGGAAATAAGAAGAAAACAGTAATATGAAACACCACTTATATTCATAACATCTAAAAAGTAAAATTTTAGGAGAAGTGGGGGAACATGCCTTTAATCCCAGCAAACACCAGGCAGAGGAGGGTGGACCTCTATGAGTTCCAGGCCAGCATGGTCTACACAGTGAGTTTCAAGACAGCCGGGGCTTTTATACAGGGCTGTTTGTCTTGAAAACAATAAGCAAAGCAACATACAAGCAAACATAGATAATAATATCAGATGTGGAAATTTTTGTTCTCATGGTCTTCTACATACATTTTTATTTTTTGTTGGTGAGGGTTCAAGACAGGGTGTTTATGTATTGTTTTAGGACCTGTTCTAGAATTAGCTCCATAGAGAAGGCTGGCCTCAAACACAGAGATCTGTCTGCCTCTGCCTCTGCTTCCTGAGTGCTGGGATTGAAATTGTTTGCAAGCAACACCTGGCCTACATTCTATTTTTACATACATTAATTTCTTGTTTTGTTTAATTTTTCTTTGATTAGATTTATTATTTGGTTGGTTGTTTTTTAGTTTAATTTATTAATTTCATTTATTTATATTTTTGAAAATAGTGTGTCCCCTCCCTGTGCAGACAAGAACAGCTTGGAACTCTTGCATCCTCCACCCAAGTGTTGTCAACACATGATTGGCACCACTATGGCTGGCTTTCATGTAATATTTTAATCAATATCATATTAATATGTAAGATCCATAATTCTCTGGGAATACACAAGACTCACGAATTCATCTCATTCATAATGCTGAGCTCTCCCTTCTTCTACTTTCTTTTCTACGAGGAATATTTCATCCTGGAGTTTGGATTTATCTTTCTCTATTTTATAGGTTGCCTAAAATAGAAAGCTAACTTTTAACTTTTACAAGCCAGACATAAGAGTTTTTAGTTTGGGTCAAAGTCAGCTGAGTATAATTAAATTCATAAACACTTTGTACATTTGTTAATTTCCTAATATTAAAATGACAGCAGGTCTAGCGATTGCCAGCAACTTCTATAAAAAATATATTCCAGTCTCCCATCAGCAACCATGACAAAGACTACCCCTGAAGGAATTAATACACTTGCATTCCAATAAAACTTTTATGTCCAAATAAAGAAAAATTAAAGGATGTATATGGAGTCTAAACTTCTTCTGGATTCTACAAGGGCATACTAAATCATAAGACACAGACTTCCTACTGAATCCAGAGGATGACGGAACTTCAACATTGTACTGAAGCATATATCAAAGGGGCATGATTTCTTTTCTATTTTATCATTGGTAGGAATAGGCTGATTCTACTTACTAAACAGGCTCACAACTTAATGTTTACAAACCTTCCATCTGAAACAGTATTGAGGCACTTCATCTCATCATAATCTATCTGCTAACACAAATCATTGTGTCCTCTGAAACAGGAGAATTGTTAACTGTCCATCTCTCCTAAACTCTCCATTCAGTGAGATCATGTTACTGCCTGAAAACTGGCCATGGTGGAGTGTGTAGAAAGGGAATGGTCCATAGAAAGGGATTAAATATGTAACACCATGCCACTATTTACAATCTAAACCTCAGATCTAGTTTTAGTTAATGCGTACTACCATGGTAACAAAAAAATAATATGGTCACAACTTACTTGTGTCCTACTATGCTCAAATTTGTGAGAGTTCTATGTCTCTTTCATGGAGCAAACTATGTCAAAAAAAAGGAATGGTCTTTTCAATGCATTCTTAGGTGTACAGAATGAATTATTTCTATAAATCTATAGATTCTGATAAGCTTATTTTGCATCCCTAAAAAAAGTTAAAACATGAACTGTTTTTGTTTCCTCTGACTTTTTCTGTATGGTTTAAGATCCAGATATAACATTTCATATTTCTCTAAAATAATTAATTTTGAGAAAACTTATTTTAATAACAATCTTCTCCTTAGCTTTTCAATCATACTTATTTTTACCTCTAAACTCTGTGCTTCTATTAACAACTTGTCAAGTTAACAAGGCAACATGTGAGTGAAAATACAAACTTTATCTCAAATTGTATCTAAATAGATACCAAAAAGACAAACAGAATCTATTTCCACATATGTAAACTTCCCTTGGATTTTTTGAGCTTACTTTTGCAATCTAAACACCATGCTGATCAAAGCCAGTTCCTCAAAAAAAGCTGCAACCACCAGCCTGAACAACATTTTGCAGAACTTTACCCTTGTAACAAACAATGTTGTCCCAAGTCGGCTGGGAATGAAAACTCTAGCAGCAAGAGTGACTAAATCATATCAAAAGAAGTGAGTCATCTATTATTCACTGAAAAGATTAATGGCTTCTCCAGTCTTTCAAGAGAGTAATGTGTGGTGACTGGATATAAGATATTTACATCATGTAAAGAAGATAAAATCCGAGAGGTTGAGACCAGCCGGGTGTACAGTGTGAGTTTCAGGACACCCAGGGCTAAACAGAGAAATCCTGTCTCTTACATCTCAGAATTTGTGCTATTTGGAGACAAAGCCCTTCGAAATAATGAGCATAAATGTGATAGTTAAGATGCCCCTTACCTAATATTACTGATTCCCTACAATAAGAGCATTGGGACTGAGTGAGACACAACAAGCAGACAGCACTAACAACAAGTCAAGGGACAGGCCACAGAAGAAGCAAAGCCTGCCTAATTCTCCATGGACTCGTTCCCAGAACTGTAAAGAAAGTCACTCCTGCTGCTAAAGTAGTATTTTGGCACAGCAGCAGTAGCAATCTAATACACTGCCCAAATGAATACAGTAAATAGTCTCTACATGATAGCAGGCAAAAGTACCTTTGCATCTTGATAAGCAAAAAATTTCATGACACTTCACAATACATTAAAATTAAAATTCGAAACCTTTATCTTCTGAGACACCAAACAAAACAGAAATGTAAGCCACAGAGTAGAAGATATTTGCAATCCATATTTCTAACAAAATATTACATATAATATATAAAATATTAAAAAGCAAAAGCCCTCATCTAATGGCATAAAGAGAAAAAGATTATGGCGGAAATGAGCCAGTGAGTTGTCTCAGTAATTAAAGAGATTTCTGACAAGACTGATAACCTGAGTTCAATGCCAGAGACCCACTTTGTAAAAGGAGAAAAATGACTCCTCCACACGCTATGATCACCACACCTTCTAGGTACATGCACACACAGAGACATAAATATACACACACAATAAAAATAAAGTCATCTTTTGGGAAGAAACAGACTTAAAAGGCCATTTCAGAATATATTAATGAACAACAATCAAATCAAGGTGCTCCAACTAGTTACTCAGAGAAGAAAAGCACTACATATCACCAGCGGGACTGCAAAGAAAATGGGTAAGTGATGAAGGTGAGGAGCAATAGAACACTTCTCTGAAACAAAGCACTTACAGCACAAAATAACCCATAAGCTCCACAAAGTGGTGGATGGTATTTTCAAACACCTCTTACCTGCTCTTGAGCAAGGCTCACTTTCTCAATTAGATCACATTTCTCTTTGATTTGCCTTGAAAGTTCAAGAGCCAGTCTTTTCTCTCTTACTGAGAAATCAAAAGAAAGATTATTGTTATTATGACACAAGTGTTATAAGGTTTTAAATTATATACAACCACAAGATATTAAATAAAAAAATACTACCTGTTCCAATAAAGTCGGCTTTGAATCAGAAAGAAATTTTTAACAAAATTACATTAACACAAATATACCTTCAAGTAAATCTATATGACTTTTACTACCAGCTTTAATATACCAAATTTCTTATGGCTGTACTGTAAATGAATTACCCAAAAGCATTCTATTCCCAATGAAAATACTGCTACATAGTAAGATCTCCTATTCAAATTTTACACTGTGTGTTATCATATTTAAGACTCTGAAGCAGTCTCATTCTAGAGACAACATATATTTGGCCCTAAATCTAAGTATTTTAAGGAGCCACCATTATTAATTCTACTATGGTTAATAAACAAAATGAAAGTCTATGAAATATTGATGGGAGATGTCATTCTGTAAATATGTATCTCTTATTAGTTAGTAAATAACCAAGTCACTAACCAATAGGAAATAGGAAATCAAGATAGGTGCAGATTGGAAAGGAGGATTCTGGGAGTTGTAGTTAGGTATTCAAGATATAAAACTTGAGAGAAAAGGTCAGGACCCTCTTTCCAGTAAGATAAGTCCATGTTGAAACACTTATATTAATAGATGGCTCACTAGGATCAAAGCTTGCTGTCATATCTTCAGACACTGCTGCCACAAGCTTCAAGACAAAGAAGATAAGCAAATAAGCATGCATCCACCACAGGGCTGATACAAACACATGCACAGGTGGCTGTGGCCAACTCTATTCATATGAAACTGGCTACCATAAAATACAAAGCAGAAAGCTTCCAACAATATTTTCTGGCAACCTATAATTGTGCTTACTGAGGGACTAAGTGTGGTGAAACATTAGTTTTCAAACAGGAGTTATGAGGAGATTCCACAGACCTTAACGCCAGGAGAGTTAGAGAATAAGGATAGTGTCTAGAAAAGAAGAGTGTGGAATATTTTATATGTGTTGCACTCTTTTATATTGCATTTGTTTAACTCTGTAAAACTGTGTTACTTTGCCCGTCTAAAACACCTGATTGGTTTAATAAAGAGCTCAACAGGACAATAGCTAGGCAGGGGAAAGGATAGGCAGAGCTGGCATGCAGAGAGAACAAATAGGAGAAGAAACCTAAAGAAGATCAAGGTACGACAAGGGAATAGGAGGAGGATACCAGTGGACAGCCAAGGAGTAAGAAGGAAAGAAAGGCAATAGAATAATAAAAGGAAAAAAAGCCCAGAGGGTAAGCGTAGTTAAAGAGAAATGGGATAATTTAATTTAGAAAAGCTGACTAGATAAAAGCTGAGTTAAGTCCAGGTGTTCATAAGGAAGAATAAATCTCTATGTATTGATTTAGGATCTGGGTGAATGACATAATCCCTACCACAGATTTAAAAAAAAAATCGATCTAAAAGAGAGTATCAATGACCTGGGTTGGGTGCTTTACCCTCACTTCAAGTTTATGATTTATCTATTTGCACTGGGTCTGTAGAAACATTTCCCTGCAAAGGAAAAACACAGGTCTGCAGCTTGTCCTGTGGGGGAGGAGGAGTGGTCAAAACAACTGACAGGGCTTCAGGGTTGAAATTTAAACCCTTCCTGTCTTTTATATTCAGTTACAATGATGCAGTTTGAGCCCATGAAGAAAGCTGCTCTTTCAAAAACAACCCTAGGGATGATGGGCTTGACTCTTTCCAGGCATCAACACACACCATCTAGAACCTCCCCAGCTGTCTTCCCCTTGGAGGGTCTGACTAAATAAACAGCCAAGGTGACCTTAAACTGGGATCCTTTTGCCTTTTCCAAGTATTAAAGAACAGGTGTGCTACCATTGCCAATTTAATTGTTGTTGGGAACTAAACCCATGGCTTCCAGTATGCCAGAAATGAACACTTACCAAGGCTAAACCTCAGTCCAAAATTAATCAGTTAAAAAAGGAATACCCTAGAGTACAAACAAAACAATCACCCATATAGTGAGAGAGACAGACAGACAGACAGACACCACACACACACACACACACACACACACACACACACACACACTATTCTGTAAGGAAAACCTGACAATCACAGATGACTGACAGTTGTGAACAGAGAAGTGCTTAGCAGACCCAGAAGGGCAGACACATGTGGCCTCACAAATATGTTAGCACAGAAGATTACCTGGTAAGGGTGACAGAAAAAGAGAATTGGAGACAAAATGTGGTATACTACTACTGTGTATACATGTTATATATCCACCCAAAAGAACTGTGAAAAATGGTTCTTACTGGATTCACAGTTGCTCTTCACCTACAGCACCTTTGCAGGTCTAGTTAATTTCAGAATAAATCAGCTGGTCCCTAGCTATGACATTGCTCTACCTCACTGCCAAGAATGGATGAATGAACCCTGCCTGGGAGGAGCCTGGAATGGTGTCTGATAAATGTCAGGTCAAGTCCCCCAATCACCCCTTGTCTCAGGAAATAGCCATGGCAGAACCGACAGCTGCATCTACAGAAACCACTTTAAGACCTGCTGGTTTATCCCATGGAATTTTCCCCAGGCAGGGGAAGTGAGACACCCTCGTTGTCTTCAGGCAAGCCTATCTGTTGTTTCGGTTGCTGAGCAGCAAGCATAAGATCAGCTCCAAGTAGATGCACAGCACTTCCAGCCAGCGAGAAAAGAGATACATCACCTCACCTTCCTCACCTCCAGTGGCATTGTCAGCGCCTCCTCCACCACTGCCATCGCCCAAGATGCTGCCTCTGCTCAGGTCATTCTCCAAGGCAAACTCCACATGCAGCTCCTTCAGGAACCAACCCTACTTGCTCATGAGGAACTCCAGCCACCATGGGCAAAACACAGGGGCAGATGCCGAGCTGGGTCCACAGCGGGGTAGAAAAGGCACTCTCAGCAGGGCTGAGGCCCACAGCCCATTAGGCAGCAGCAGAAAGGAGATGTGCATGGTGAATTCCTGGGTGGCGACAAAGCTCAGGCTGCCTGCCCACACAGAGGCATCCTGCCAGTCCGCACAGTCCGCGCAGCAGAACCACAGCAGCCCTGGAAGCCAGCCTAGCTGCCTTTGCCTCTGACACCACACCCCCGGGCTACCCCGGTTTGGGTTCTGGGCACTGATGAGAAAAGCATCAATGACAAGGAAGAAGGGGGCGAAACCATCAAGCACCTCTGTGGAAGCCAATGCAGGAAGAGTTGGCAGAGACCAGGAAAAGCTGAGGCGGGTAGGCCTGCTCGCTGCCAGTCGCTGGTCTCCCATACTGCACATGTGGTCCACTTAACAGCTTCAGAACCCTGACTCCAACTGAAGCGGCCAGGAAGTGGATGTGCTGCCTCTGAGGAAACCTCAACTCTGGACTCATCTGAAGCAGGATGCCAGCAGGCTGGAGGACATGGCCGGAGGCGAGGGGGCGTGGCCATGCCCTGGGTCCCTGTAGGGATGGGTCTGCCTTTGCCAGGTGTTCATAATAGCGCCCCAGCATGATAGGAAACTTCCTGACATTTTCTCTTTCCATTGGCTAAGGTCGCCAAGCCAGAGGGCCCCCTATGAAGTCTTTCTCCATCATCCCTGTTAGGAGTAGGACAAAGTCAGCTACCGAGGGGGCAGTCTAGGTGGCATGTGGACAGGCCTTCTCTTATTTGCAAGGGCACTTTGCTCCAAAAATGAACCCTTGTTCTTAGGACATCTACTTTTAGGGAGACAACACCACAATAAGAGATTCCTTCAGACTGGGAAAAAAAATCTATTAACAACAGCAGTTTGGGACTTATGAGAGAGCTCAGTTTGTTAAGATCTTGTCATACATGCATGAGGATCTGAGTTCAACCCACAGCACCCATATGAAAAAAGAAAAATCAAGAATGGTGACACACGTTCAGTGTTGATGAAATGAAGTCAGAAATCCCTGGGTCTCCCTGGCCAGCAGGTCTTGCCTAATGAATGCACACAGTCCTCAGTAAGAGAACCTGTCTTTAAAAAGTATGGCCTTCATACACATGCACTCGCATCTATAGACATAGTGACTAGTTTGCAAATGAAATATGGCCCAAAGTGTCACCATACAAGTTCTATCACTGTGGTTATTCAGAGTTGAGCAAACAAACTGCATTTTCAAAGATTTGGCATTTTTATCAAGTCTCTTCTCCCTTTTCAATTTATGCCTTGAAGTAAAATCCAAAGGCTAGTGTACAGAGATGTCATACAACTTAAATGTGTCTTTGACCTGTGTTTTTATAAGTGGCTTTTGCCTTCCATTCTCTGTGTCTAATGTCCCTGACTCAAACAGTCAGATCTTCATGACACATATGCCACAATGAATCAAAGGATGTCAGTGCTTACCATTCAGTGCACATTTCAGTAGCAGGAATTAAATAAAATTTCTCCTTTAAAGTGGTAATTTCCATGAAGAAGAATTGTAGGTAACATGATATGCTTAACAAATATGGTATATCAATGTTCCACAACGTAGATATGCAGAGTTCACCATTTCCTGGTGAGGAAATTCGGTGCTCTCAAAGAACTTTGTTCCAGGAACTCTGCTCATTAGTTGTAAATCACAAAGTCTGACACTGGCAAAACAGTTTGATAGGAATGAAGGAGGGCATGATTTCTAGAATTTTAAATTTTCTGTAGTTACATTTTAAACAGGAAAATCAACCTGGGCATATTGCCATATACCTGTAATTACTGGTTCAAGAATCACGGATGGCAACACAGACTACTATACCCAGCAAAACCCTTAATCATTATAGATGGAAAAAACAATTTGTTCAATGAAAAAGCCAGGTTTCCACAATATGTATCTAGATATCCAGACTTACATAAAGTTCTGGAAGGAAAATTTTAACCCAACACACATAAAACATAGGCAATAGGGGGGGGGGGGGGCCCCCCGGGGGGTTTATAATCCCGAGCTTCAAAAACCAGAAGGCCGCCATTGGAAAAGTAGGGCAAATAAATTCAAAATACCACTTTCAAAAACAAACCTAAATCAAACAAGAATAAACAATCAATGGTACTTACTTTCCCTCAACATTAATGGTCTTAACTCGCCTATAAAAAGACACAGGTTAACAGAATGGATATGAAGACAGAATCCGTCCTTCTGCTGCATAAAAGAAACTTTTCTAAGCTTCACAGATGAACATTGCCTCCATCGTAAAGGATTGAGAAATGATCCTCCAATCAATTGGACCCAAAAAGAAAGCAGGTGTAGCTATGATAATATCTAACAAGTTAGACCTCAAACCAAAATCAGTCAATAGAGATGAAAAATGTCATTTTTTATTCATTAGAGGAGAATTCCATCACCAGAAAGTCTAAATTCTAAACACCAATGCTGTACATTCAAAGGCTGCCACATTCGTAAAAGAAAATGCTACAAAATTCACAGCTCACATGAAACATCACACACTAATGGTGGGAGACTTCAAAACCCCAGTATCAGCACTAGGCAGCACCACAAGACAGAAACGTAACAAGGAAACAAAACTACTTACAGAAAATATGTCTCAATTGGGCTTAACAGAAATCTATAGAACATTCCATCCAAACACTGGAGAATATACTTTCTTCTCTGCTCCATATGGAACTTTCTTTAAAATTGAACACATACTAGGGGACATAACAAAC
Organism: Phodopus roborovskii; assembly: GCF_943737965.1. Taxonomy (NCBI): domain Eukaryota; kingdom Metazoa; phylum Chordata; class Mammalia; order Rodentia; family Cricetidae; genus Phodopus; species Phodopus roborovskii. Next base: position 124,748 of record NW_026126748.1, on the reverse strand, counting down.
CTCAACAGATACCACACACACACACACACACACACACACACACACACACACACACACAAAGGGAATACTGCCCAGTATGTTATCAGACCACCATACTGTAAAGTTGGAATTCAACAACAACGCAAATCACAGAAACCCTACAAATTCATGTAAACTGAACAATGTGCAATTGCACCATACCTGGGTCAAAGAAGAAAAAAAGAAAGAAATTAAAAACTTACTAAAATTCAATGAGAATGAGGACACAACATACCCTTACTTATGGGACACCTTGAAAGCAGTGCTATGAAAGAAGTTCATTGCACTAAGTGCACATATGAAGAAAACAGAGAATAGTAACATTAGAGAATTAACCACACATCTAAAAGCTTTAGAAAAAAAAAGAAGCAAACTCACCCCAAAGGAGCAGATGCCACACAATAATCAATTTGAGGGCTCAAATAAATAAAGTAGAAAACCAGGAAATCAATTTAAAAATCAATACAACAATGACTTGGTTTTTTGAGAAAATCAACAAGATAGACAAACCTTTATCCAAACTAATGAAAATGCAGAGAGAGAGAACATGCAAATTAACAAAATCAGAAAGGAAATGGGGGGGGCATACTAATGGACACAGAGAAAGTCCAGAAAATTTTCAGGTCATATTTTGAAAACCTGTACCCCCCAAATTTGAAAATACAAAGGAAATGGAGAAATTTCTAGATAACTATCACTTACCAAAATTAAATCAAGAACAGAGAAAAAACATAAATAGACCTATAACACCAAACAAAATAGAAGCAGTTATCAAAAGTCTTCCAACAACAACAAAAAAAAAAGCCAAGGGCCAGATGGCTCCAGTGCAGAAGTCTACCAAAAATTCATTGAAGTGTCAATACCAATACTCTTCAAATTCTTCAAATTGTTCCACACAATAGAAGCATAAAGTTCATTACCAACTCTTTTTATGAGGCTGCAATGACCGTGCTAGCCGAAACACACAAAAACACAACTAAGAAAGAAAACTAGAGACGCATATCCATCATGAACATTGATGCAAAAATCCTTAATTATATACTGGCAAACTGAATCCAAAAATACATCAGAGAAATCATTCAGCATGACCAAGAAGGCTTCATGCCTGAAGTGCAGGAAAATCTATCAATGTGATGCATCATATAAACAAACTGAAAAAAGAAAAAAGTAAATGTTCCTCTACCTAGATGCTAAAAAAGCCTTCGAGAAAATTCAACACCATTTCATGATAAATATCTTGGAGAGATCAAGGACACCAGGAACATATCTAAACATAATAAAAGCAATATACAGTAAACCAACAATCAACATCAAACTGAATGGAGAAAAGTTTAATGTGAGTCTTCTAAAATCAGGAACAAGAAAAGGCTGACCTCTCTCTCCATATTTCTTCAATATTGTACTAGAGGTTCTAGGTAGAACAATAAGACAACAAAAGGAGATCAATGGGACACAAATTAGAAAGGAAGAGGCAAACTGTCTATATTTGCAGATGATATGATAGTTTGCATAAGCCAACCAAAAAACTCGACCAGGGCACTCCTGTAGCTGATAAACACATTCAGCAAACTAGCAGGATACAAGATAAACTCAGAAAATTCAGTAGCCCTACTTTATTCAGATGATAAAGGGGCTGAGAAAGAAATCAGAAAAACATCACCCTTTACAATAGCCAGAAACAACAGTAAGTATCTTGGGATAACGCTTACCAAACAAGTGAAAGACTTATATAATAAGAACTTTGTGTCTTTAAAGAAAGAAATTAAAGAAGATACCAGAAAATGGAAAGATCTCCCATGCTCTTGAATAGGTAGGATAAACATAGTAAAAATGGAAATCTTGCCAAAAGCAATCCATAGATTCAATACAATCCCCATTAAAATTCCAGCACAATTCTTCACTGTCTAAGAAAGGATAATAATCTATTTTATATGACAAAAAAAGACCCGGGATAGCCAAAACAACCCTGTACAATAAAGGAACTTCAGGAGGAATCACCACTCAGACTTTAAGCTCTACTACAGAGCTATAGTCCTGAAAACAGCCTGGTACTGGCATAAAAATAGACAAGTAGATCAACAGAATCCAATCCAAAATCCTTATAATAACCCACACACTTATGAACACCTCATTTTTGACAAAACAGCTAAAAGTATAAAATGGGAGAAGGAAACTAACTTCAATAAATGGTGCTTGCACAACTGGATGATGATGTGTAGAAGACTGCAGATAGATCCAGGTCTATCACCACACACAAAACTCAAGTCTGAATGGGTCAAATGCCTCAACATCAATTCAACCACTCTGAACCTCTTAGAAAAGAAAGTGAGATGTACATTTGAACAGCTTGGTATGGGAGAATGCTTCCTGAACATAAGTCCAGTACACATACACTGAGATTGACAATTATTGAATGGTATCTCCTCAAACTAATTAGCTTCTAAGGCAAAGGACACAGTAGACAAGACCAAAGAGCAGCCCACAGACTGGGAAAAGATTTTCACCAATCCTACATCTGAGAGAGGGCTTATCTCTGAAATATACAAAGAACTCAAGAAATTAGTCAACAAAACACCAAATATCCCTATTAAAAATGGGGTATATAAATGAAGAGAGAATTCTCAATAGAGGAAATCAAAAAAGCTGAAAGACACTTAAGAAAGTGCTCAACATCCTTAGCTATCAGGGAAATTCAAACCAAAACAACTTTGAGATACCATCTTACTCCTGCCAGAATGGCTAAAATTAGAAACACCAATGACAGCTTATGCTGGAGGGGCTGTGGATTAAGGGGAACACACCTACAGTGCTGGTGTACAGTGCAAACTTGTACAGCCATTTTGGATATCAGTATGGCGGTTTCTCAGGAAAATGGGAATAAGGTGACCAGAGGACCCGGCAATTCCCCTCTGAGGCATATAGGTAAATGATTTATACCTATGAAAAAAAGACATCTGTTCAACTATGTTCATTGCAGTATTATTTGTTCTAACAAGAAATTGGAAGCAAACTAGATGCTCCTAGACTAAAAATGGATAAAGAAGATGTGGCACATCTGCACAGTGGACTACTACAGTGCAGAAAAAACAATGGAATTTTGCAATTTGTTGTCAAGTGGATGGAACTTGAAGAAACCATCCTGAATGAGGTAACCCAATAATAAAAAGAGGACCACGGTATGTACTCACTCACATATGGATTTTAGACCTAGAGTAAATGATAACCAGCCTATAATTCACACTGCCAAAGGAACTAGGATACAAAGTGTATTCTAAGAGATTCCTATAAGGTTCCTCACAGAAAGGGGGAGGAGCAAGTTCTCCAGAGCACATGTGGAGTGGGGAAGGTAGTGAGTGGAGAGGATACTAGGAGAAAAAGAAAGGGAGGAGAGAAAAGCATGAGGGACTAGGAATATTGAGTCAAGGGAGAAATAGAAGAGAGAAAAGAGAGAGAGACCATAAAAGAAGGAGCCAATATAGGTCCAGAAACCTACAAGTCTCACCCCAACTAACAATTTGAGCAGTAGTGGAAAGGCTACCATGATAATGAGATCAACGACTAACTCATCAACCATCATGGAGCCTTCATCTAGTAGCTGATAGAAAGGAAGCAAACACCCACAACTAAACACTGAACAGAATTAGAATCCAGATGCAGAGAGGGAGGACAAGACCAGGCTGCAGAAAAACATAGAGACAGCTTACATGAACAAGGAAGAGCTAATGGGCCCCCAGACTTCTAATCCCATGATGGTAATCCAGCATGGGATGACTCAGATGCCCTGAATATGTGTCTCTGCTAGAAAGCCTGAGCAGTCTAATGGTCCTCATCTAGTAGAACTAGGATATATTCCTGTTGCACAAGAAATTTGGCAGGCACATCCCCCGTGGAGGGATATTGCCTTAATGTACAGACAGGAGGGAGGGCCTAGTCCCTACTACAAGTAACTTGACAGATTTAGATGACCCCTCCTGGATGGCATCACCCTACATGTGGAGTGGGGAAGAGGATGAGGGGGTAGGGTTTTGGGAATGCATATGAGATGCATATGAGGGTGGGAGTGAGGAAAAGAAGCAGGGTGAAGAGAGAGGGAACTGGAATCAATATGTAAAAAAATAAAAATAACAAAATAAGAATAAAAATAAAAAATTGACTGCATACTAGGTAGCATAACAATATACAACAGATACAAAAAAAATAGAATAGTCAATACTCCCCTGTACCTTTGAGATCACCAAGCTTTAAAGTTGAAATTGAACAACACATTGCAGAAAACCTACAAGCTCATGGAAACTTAACAGTGAGCAATTGCCCAATTCCTGGATCAAAGAAGAAATAAAGGAAGAAATTAAAGACTTCCTAGAATTCAACAAGAATGAAGACACTACATACCTGAACTTATGAGACACTTTGTGAAGGCAGTGCTCATGGAAAATTCATTGCACTAAGTGCTCATATGAAGAAAATATTAAGGAAAGTCATATTAGAGGATTAAAACTACAACTGGAAACATTAGAACAAAAAGAATCAAACTCCCCCCACTCAACCATGAGGACTATATGCCAGAAAATAATCAATTTGAGGGCTGAAATCAATTTAGTAGAAACCAGGAAAACAATAAAAAAAATCAATTTAACAAAGAGTAGGGTATTTTTTGACGAAATCAACAAGATAGAAAATCCTTTATCCAAACTAACAAGAAAAAAAAAAAAAACAGAGAACATGTAAATTAACAAATGAGAAACAAAAAAGGAGGACATAACAATAGACACTGAGGGAATCCAAAAATTTGCAGGTCATACTTTGAAAAACTGTATTACATAAAATTTTAAATTTCACAGGAAATAGACAAATTTGTGGATAACTATCACTTACCAAAATTGAATCAAGAACAGACAAACAATTGAAATAGAACTATAAAACCTTAATTGAAATAGAAGCAGTCATCAAAAGCCTTCCAACCAAAAAACCCCAGGGCCAGATATCTTCAGTGCAGATTCCTACCAGAAATTTAAAGAATAGTTAATAACAATACTCCTAAATTGTTCTACATAATAGGAGCAGAGGGTTCATTACCAAATTCTATTTACGAGGCAAAAATTACCTTCATTGCCAAGCCACACAAAGACACAACTAAGAAAGAAAACTATAGATGATTATCCCTCATGAACATTGATGCAAAAATATTCAATTATATACTGGCAAATAGAATCCAAGATCATAGGGATGACCAAGTGGGTTTCATCCCTGGGATGTAGGGATGGTTTAACATAAGAAAATCTATCAATGTTTTCGATCATATAAACAAACTGAAAAAGAAAAACCACATGACCACCTCCCTAGATAATGAAAAAGCCTTTGACAAAATTTAGCGCCCTTTCATGATAAAGGTCTTGGAGAGATCAGGGATAACAGGAACATAACTAAACATAATAAAAGCAACATACAATAAACCAACAGCCAGCATGAAACTGAATGGAGAGAAAATTAAGGCAATTTCTCTAAAATAAATAACAAGACAAGCCTGTACTCTCTCTCTCCATATCTCTTCTATATTGTACTTGAATTTCTAGCTAAAGCAATAAGACCAAAAAAATGTAGATCAAGGCGATAAAATTTGGAATAGAAAAAAATCAAACTTTCTCTTTTTGCAGATGATATTATTATTTACATAAGCAACCCAAAAAACTCTACCAGGTAACTCCTACAGCTGATAAACACATTCAGCAAACTAGCAGGATACAACATAAACTCAAAATAATCAGTATCCCTACTATATACAGATGACAAAGGGACTGAGAAAGAAATCAGAAAAATTACACTTTACAATAGCCAAAAACAACATAAAGTATCTTGGAGTAAAGCTTACAAACAACTGAAAGATCTATGTAGCAAGAAATTTATGTCTTTAAAGAAAGAAATCAAGCAAGATAACAGAAAATGGAAAGATATCAGATGCTGTTACATGGGTAGGATAAACATAGTAAAAATGGCAATCTTGTTAAAAGCAATCTATAGATTCAAAACATTACCCACAATTCTTCACTGACCATGAAAAAATAATAATCAATTTTATATGGAAAAACAAAAGACCCGGGATAGCCAAAATAGTGCTGTATAATAAAGGAACTTCAGGAGGAATCACCACTCCGACTTTAAGCTCTACTACAGAGGTATACTCCTGAAAACAGACTAATATTGGCAAAAAATAGACAGGTAAACCAATGGAATCAAACAAAAACTACCGATATTAACTCACATACCTACAAACACCTGATTTTTCATAAACCAGCTAAAAGTATACAATGAAAGGTGGAAAGCAACTTCAACAAATGGTGCTGGCTCAAATGGATAATGGTGTGTCATGTACAAAACACAAGTCTAAATGAATCAAAGACCTCAACATTAACCCAGTCACAGTGAAGCTCTTAGATGACAAAGTGTGAGGTACCCTTGAATCTAACTGTACAGGGGAATGCTTCCTGAACATAACACCAGTAGCATAGACTGAGATCGACAATTAATAAATGCCACCTCCTCAAACTATGAAGTTCCTGTAAAACAAAGGACACATTTGACAAGACCAAATGGCAGCCCACAGACTGGCAAAGGATCTTCACCAACCCTATATCTGCCAGAAGGCTTATCTCAGAAATATAGAAAGAACTCAAAGAAGTAGTCAACAAAACTCCAAATAATTCTATTAAAAATGGGGTACATAATTGAGGAGAGAATTCTCAATAAAGAAAATCAAAAAGTCTGAAAGACACTTAAGAAAGTGCTCAACATTCTTAGCTATCAGGGAAATGCAAATCAAAACAACTTTGAAATACCATCTTACTCCTGCCAGAATGGCTAAAATTAGAAACACCAGTGACAGCTTATGCTGGAGAGCATGTGGATAAAGGGGAACACTCCCACACTGCTTGTGGGAGTGCAAACTTCTATAGCCATTTTGGATATTAGTATGGCAGTTCCCCAGGAAAATGGGAATCAGTTAACCACAGGACCAGGCAATCCCCCTCTTAGGCATATAACCAAATGATCCACATCCATGCAAAAAAGAAATGTGCTCAACTATGTTCATAGCACCATTAGTTGTTATAGCAAAAACCTGGAAGCAACCTAGATGTTCCTCAACTAAAGAATGGATGAAGAAGATGTGGCTCATTTACACAATGAAATAGTCCTCTGCAGAAAAAAAAATGGAATCTTGAAATTCGCAGACAAATGGCTGGAACTTGAAGAAACCATCCTGAACGAGGTAACCCAGTCACAAAAAGAGAAACATGGTATGTACTCACTCACATAGGGATTTTAGACATAGGTCAAAGGATAATCAGGCTATAATTCATACCATCAGAGAATCTAGGATGCAAGGCAGAGTCTAAGAGATGCATGCAGGGTCCCTCACAAAAGGAGAAAGGAACATGATCTCCTGAGAATATTGGAAGTGGGAGGGGGGTCAGTGAGTGGAGAGGGAGCTAGGAGAAAGAGAAAAGGAGGACAGGAAAGCACGTGGAACTAGGTATATTGAGTTGGGGGAGGAATAGATGAAAGAAGACATAGAGAGAGGGAGAGAGAGAGAAAGAGAGAGGGGGGGGAGGGAGGGAGGGAAAGAGAGATCATAAAAGAATTACAGGATCAAAGACAAAACTGACTCTACAGAAATGTCCAGAGACCTACATGCCTGACCCAAACTAACATTTTGAGCAACAATGAACAGGCTATTTAAAATCTCTTCCCTTTTAATGAGATTGACGACTAACTTATTCACCATCATAGAGCCCTCATCTAGTAACTGATGGAAATAGAAGCAGACACCCACAGATAAACACTGAGCCAAACTGGAATCCAGAAACAGAGAGGGAGGACATGACCAGTCTACAGAATTTCACAGAGACAGCTGACCTGATCAAGGGGGAGCTAATGGACCCCCAGACCTATACCTGGAAAACCAGCATTTGACTGACTTAGAACCCCTGAACATGTGTCTCAGTTAGAAGGCCTGGGAAGTCTTGAGGATCTCTGACATTGGAACCAGGATATATTCCTCCTGGAAGGCATCACCAACCTGTGTAGTTAGGGGTTCAAATGGCATGGGAGGTTGTTCAAGCGGGCATGGGAGGGAGGGAGAGAGAGAGGGAGGGAGAAAAAGGGAAGAAGGGAGTGGGAACTGGGATCAATATGTAAAATAATAAAAAAATTAAAAACAAAATAAAACAAGGACAGGGACTCACTACGTAGCCTTGACTGGCCTTAAACTTAGAGATCTGTTTGCTTCTTCCACATAAATGCTTATATTAAAACCAGAATCATCATGCCAGGCTCCTAGGATATTTTTATATACCTGAACGTACTGTTTATGTGACTCACTTTATTTGCATTTAATTTGTGTTTAATTGATACAAACGAATGAGGTTACATGTGACTTATATGCAATGCATAAACAAGTTTAATGCACTCTTCTTTCTTATTTATGACAAAAACTGTAAAAATAATATATCTTCACAGTTTTAAGCAAATTAACAAGAGTCCAGTGATAATACCTATACATTCCCAGGATAGATGATAATAAAATATGTCCACATTCATCACCATGGGTATTTAAGAACCAGAATCTCTTAGGACCCAGGTAAATTGGGTAGATTGTAAAGGTACTGGCTGTTCAAACTAAAGCCCCACTTTCAATACCCTAGACCTCCATAATGGAAGGAGAGAAACAACTCCAAGAACTTGTCCTCTGTATTCTACTTGTACACCGTGGCATGTGTAAGATGTGTGAATAAGTTCAGGCACATTACACATATGTACACGCACTCAGGCACACACACAACATTTAAATATAAATAGTTGTAAACAGCTAGTAAAAGGAATGCAAGGCCTTGTTTTCAAGGAGCAGGCAGTGTGTACTGTGCAAGGGTGTATATAGAATGACTTCAAGAATAGTTGCCTTAAACTAAATGCAGGCCTGAGTATAAATATCAGCAAATAAGAACATCAAACATCTGATCACAGACATTAAACACTATGTGGGATATGGATTGATCATAAAGCTCCAAAATGTTAATGGCTTGTGGGAGTAACTCAACGTTCTGCAAAGGCCCAGTGCAATGAATGATGAAATGAAGATAATTAGGAATGAGCTATTTCAAATTATTGTTACAAATAAAAAAATGTTTAGCTAAGATAATAGAAAATTCTTGCTAATACAAATATTGCTGCCATGAACATAGTTGAGCACATATCTTTGTTGCATTGATGTGGGTGTATGCCTAAAAAGGGAATTGTCAGGTCCTGTGGTAAACTGATTCCCATTTTCCTGAGGAACTACCATACTGATATCCAGTATGGCTATAGAAGTTTACACTCCCACCAGCACTGGAGGAGTGTTTCCCTTTCTCCACATGCTCTCCAGCATAAGCTGTCCCTGGTGTTTCTAATTTTAGCCATTCTGGCAGGAGTAAGTTGGTATCTCAAAGTTGTTTTGATTTGCATTTCCCTAATGCTAAGGATGTTGAGCACTTTCTTAAGTGTCTTTCAGCCTTTTTGATTTCCTCTATTGAGAATTCTTTCTTCAGTTCTTTACCCCAATTTATTAATAAGGTTATTGGGTGTTTTGTTGACTAGATGTCTCTGAACTGAAGAACGGATAAAGAAGATGTGGCACATCTTCCAATGGAATACTACTCTGAAAAAAAAATAAGGGAATCTTTAAATTCCTAAGCAAGTGGATGGCACAAAAAAAAAAAACCTTCATGAATTAGATAACCCAGTCACAAAAAGAGGAACATGGTATATACTCGCTCATACATGGATTTTTAGACCTAGAGCAAAGGATCACCAGCCTATAATTCACACCACCAGAGGAACTAGGTTACAAGTTCTATTCTAATAGATTCCTATAAAGTCCCTCACGGAAGAGGGAAGGGGCAAGTCCCACAGAACACATGGGAAGTGTGAGGAGGGGCAGTGAATGGAGAGAGATGTAGGAGAAACAGAATGGGAGGAGAGGAAAGCACATGAGCCCAGGAAGATTGAGTTGGGGTAGGAATAGAAGAGAGGAGAGAGAGAGAGAGAGAGAGAGAGAGAGAGAGAGAGAGAGAGAGAGAGAGAATGGCCATAAAAGACGGAGTCATTATTGGTTTGAAGAGAAAACTGAAACTAAATAAAGGTCTAGAGACCTACAAGACTGCTGCCAACTAACAATTTGAGCAACCATGGAAAGGCTATCATAAATGCCCTTCCCAGATAGTAAGAGCAATCCACCATCATGGAGCCCTCAACTAGTACCTATTGGAAACAGAAGCAAACACCCATAACTAAACACTGAGTCAAACTAGAATCCAGACCCAGAGGGAGAGGACAAGACCAGGTTGCAGAAACACATAGAGATAGCTGATCTTAAGGAGGAGGAGGTAACGCCCCCCCCAATCCAGCATGGGACTGACTCACACCCCCTGAATATGGGTCTCATCTAGAAGGACTGAAAAGTCTAAGGGACCTCAGTAGAATCAGGATGTATTCCTGGTGCACAAAAGGAGCTTGTGGACACAACCCCCATGGAAGGATACTCACTTAACCTAGAGATTGGAGAGAAGTCCTAGTCCATGCTTGAAATGAATTGACAGATTTAGATGACCCCACCTGGATGGCATGGAGCCACGTGTGGAATCGGGGTGGGGAAATGAGAGGGGAGGGTGGTTAGGGTGCATGTGAAGGAGAAGAGAGAGTAAGAGGGAGTGAGGGACAGAGACTGGGAGGGAAAGGGAACTGGGATCGACATGTAAAATAAAAATTAAATAAAAATAAATAAAAAGAAAATAGGAAATAAAATGGCAAGGGAAAACATTGGTGCCATTAAATATGCACCTGGAAATCATGGCTAAATCTTGCTCCTGTATTTAAACCTTAGCTTTTCTATCAAGTAGAAATCTTCTCGATAAAGCATATACTCCAAGAAGCACAGGATGTGTGACCGTAGTTACCTCAAACCAAAGAGAGTTTACAAAATGTAATCAGGCTCCATAGCTACCAATCTCCCTATCTACCATGAATAGGAAAAAATGGATATTTAAATATTCATGCCAAATTTACACATAAAAGCCTCATTAAATTCCAGACAAACAATATTGTTAGTACCCTGACCTGACTCCAATGTAGGAAAATGAACCACCAGGAACTTTTTTTTTTTTTTAAGTTTTTTGAGACAGGGTTCATGTGAAGCTATGGAGCCTCTCCTGGCACTTGCTCTGTACATAGGACAGAATACATAGGTACATAGGAGAGAAGCTGTGGTTCTTCCCATTGGAGTGCTTCACTGCTTGTTAACATGCACAGGATAGGGTATGGTCTGGTGCTACAAGGCTGATACCATTCTGAGATTGCTGGTAAAACTTTGGATAGGAAAAATGCCCTGAAATTCTTGGGGTCTGTATACATCATCAGGCATGCTGTTTGCTTATGTTATGTTTGAGGTACTTTATGAGAGATGTGAAAGTGCATACTTGGAAGGTCACTAAGAATTTGCTTCTCTACCTATTGTGCATTCAAAGAGCATCAGCCCTGCATTAGCTACTACAGTGTGTGTGTGTGCATGTGTATTTGTACCTTTGTTTTCAGTCTTACCCTCAAAGAATTGAGAGTACAGCTCTGAGAGACAGCTATGTACATCCCATATTTAGGTTTAGTGTGAGAACCTTACTTATTTAGGATGCAACAATTATCAGTAATAGTCTCTATTTGTCAGCTTTCATCTCCTCTCACTAGCTTTCCTTTTAACCTTTAGCTTTCCAGTTTATAATTTTGGAGTTCAGGTTGAATAACTTGTGTGTGTGTGTGTGTATGTATGTTTGTGCATGTGTGAGTGCCTGTATGGGTGTGTGTTTTTGTAGGATTATTTCCAAACTCAAAGTGAGTAGACAGTCCTGAGAATATCCAGAAAAGCATAATGGCTTCCAAATACCTGTTGCTAACTCCAATTAAGCATCTCTGAATTCTCAACTGATATGGGGGGTATTTCCTGTCCATGCAGAGTAATCAACCAACCAGATGATAAGGATTTGCTGAGAGTATGTTGATCCCTGGGAATTCCTATTTGGAACAGCTGTTCTTTGAGAGGTTAGTGACTAATGTAACTGGAAACACTGATAGGCTGACTCCAGTAATTGGGAAACTGAGGTGGCTTCACAGAAAGAGCATGACCTGAAACTGAGCTTGGTCTGGGTCTATCATGGTCCCTAGTGCCAAGAAGGGAGTAGATGGCATTTCCCATTATCAAGAATCCAAAAGATTAAGGAGAAAGTGACAAGAAACAGATTTTTTTTTCTGTTGTGTGAATGATAAACAGGTTTCTGTGGCCCATGGAAAAGACTGTTATCCAAAGTAAACTCTTGCCTGCTTCTAATCTCCAGTGCATTCTCTGAAAATAAAGACATGCAGTCCTTTATCACTTTGGTACTGTATATTTTTCTGTTTCTGGTTGAGGAGACAGAAAAAGAAACTGAAAACTTTCTCCCAGATCTAGTCAAGATTTTTCTGGCTTTCAGCAAGTATATAGTCGATGTGTGTGCACTTTAAGAAGTAAGCCTGTGCTCTACCCTGAGAGTCTTTGAAAGCACTATGGTTTCAAGTTATGGTGGTGAATAAGGACCACAAAGGGTCCCCTTAAGTATACCTGTGTACACAGTGAGTAACAAATTAGAGAGGAGGGTGAGAGAAGCATGATTAGAAACAGAGTGGAGTAGATAAAATTGCCCTTGTGTTTAGAAAATTGGACTTAAATTTTATAGGGTATAGAACTGATTTCAAAAGCAGTTTCCCCAAGCTATAAAGCATGTGACAGGGAGGAGCAAGAAGCTAAATGTGATGGTCTTTGCTCAGTTCTGTCCAGAATTTTAGTTTTATTACTGATCAACTTGCAACAAATGACAACTGTAGACCTTGGGGTGCTGCCACAGGTTATGGGCCATCCCATGAAGGAATGGGTCCCTAAGGCAGATGTTACAGAAGATAAACCGAAGAAGAACAGATTTTGTCCATCTTTTCTACACTTATTGTTTTGTTTTACATGGTTTCCTAAGAAAAGGTATTGAAATGCTTTGTGGAAGCCCCCTCTGTAAATGTCACATCCTTGGCAGGAGATTGATGACAGCTGCATTGACAGGGTGTGGACATATGTAGAGAGTGAACAAATCTCACTCCCTGGCTGAGAGTTCTAGTATAAGCTGGTGTATACACTGGGAGATAAATGAGAGAAATTGAGAAAGAAAATGTTTTCACAGGGACAAGGATTATACTTTTTCTAAGTTTTTACTCACAGGTATTTAGTAGTAAAAGTGACTTATATACTGCCAAATACCAACTAATGTGCTTATCCTTTATGTATTTTGTTGCCCCTGAAATATTGGTGAATACAGAATGGACAGAGACACAGTTCCTCATAGGAATGGATGAAGGAGACCTGGAGGTAGGGGTAATCAATATATTGCTTGTCTTGAGAACCTGACTTCAATTAGTATAATGCATAATTCATGTAAAAAAAAACAGTGTAATAAACAGAGTATAGTGTCTCACCTTATAATTCAGAACTAAGGAAACAGAAATAGGAGGAACCCTGTTGAAGCCATACATGTATGCATATGCATGTGTGTACACATACATGCACTTGCACACAGAAGAATAGGGAGGTTTTCTGTGGCACCTCCTGTAGCTGGGCCCAGGCAGAGAACACTACCTGCTACTTTTCATGCAGAACAAATGTTTTGTGCTCATGACCTAGGATGGCTAAAATCTGGTACTCACAACCATCACTAGGGTAAGAGTGTTGTGGGAGCTTCTCAGTCCCATGGGGTCACATACCTTGTTTTAATGAGTAATGGAGTTTGGTGTGACATTTACCTGCTGACACATACTGGGCTCAAGCAGAAAGGTGCACCCTGCCTTTTTGGTAAAGAGCCAGTGAAGGCATAGATCAGTGTCTGCAGCCAAGAGCTGCATTCCCTGAAGCAGGTAGTGGACTTTCATGCTTTACCAAACCTTAGATCCCTTCTAGCAGCCAGAAAAAAAAGCTCTTTCAGCTTCATTGGGTGCTGCAGACAGGATTCTTGCTTCCTTACCCCCTTCAATGTCTTTCCTTACCTCTGAGAATATAAAATTTCTGCTGTGTCCAAATGCTTGAATCTCCTGCCATTATCAAATGAAGACACAAACAATGTACCTAAGCCTTAACACTATTGATAGTTTGGGCTTGTAAATTATTTATCCTGAAAGATGTTCTTTCTGAGGCTTCTGGACCCTGGTCTCGCCACATAGCTCCCTGTAACACACACACGCACACACACACACACACACACACACACACACATATACACACACACACACACCACACACACACACACACACACACACACACACACACACTGTAAGAATTGAGAATATGTCTTAGATTTGCCAAACACTCCTTAGTAACACACAGATTATAATCACACATTGCTGTGACCCTATGATCCACTGAATTCTGACTACTGTGACTTTAGAGCATATGAAATGACAAACTCAATACTCTGAATCCATTTTGCAGAAAGCAGATTATGCCCTTTGGTATAACCAATTGCATGAAACACAGTGTTGCTTGCATTGGGTATATCTGCATTGCATCCCATGGTGATTTCTCTTCATGCCCCTTAGCCCAACTGCACATCCCAGGGCCAGATTCCCTTTGTTTTCTAATTGCAGTGTTGAGTTCCTAACAACAGCTATGTATAGGAGACTCAAGAAACACTCCAGATTTTTCAGCCCAAGTTCCATGTCACCAGCTTGATCCTAGGAGAAGGAGTGCCTTGGTATCAAATTGTACTTATTTGCTGAAGAACAAAAGTCAGTGCCTCAAAAGCATTTATTCCATTTTCAGGGGTAGTGGTATCAGAAAAGCTGTCTACCTTATATCAGTAATTTTATGGAAAATGAAAATGTTTTTTTCTCTAAAACCTACTAGCTATGTAATTTGGGTCTATGGTATATCAAATATACATTGTCCTACATGTTAGAAGGAAATGTGAATACCTTTCTTGCCCTTTGCTCATAATTATTTCAAGAGTTTCTGAAACCAAATAATGGTACATGTGTATTAAGACTATTTATTACTAGTACTACTGTTACTATTTTTAGGATCATTTTTCAAAGATGGACATCTTCACAATCTGATCTGATAAATGCCATTTTATATGTAGTAATCCCTTGGATAAAAACTCATTTGAAAAATTTTCATTGGATTTAACCACTCAGCCAGGCTGCATTCAAGACACCAGTGAGGTTTAAATCTGTTCACTACTGGCTAAGTAACATGTTTGAAAAGAAAATAGCAAGCAATGATCAGCATCTTATTCTCAGGGGTAATAGGCCTGCTGAAACACCCCATTCCCATCCCCTATTATTATTAATGCAATACTATTATGTAATGTGCATTCTGTTCCAGTGGGGGCTCATGGCCTTTATATTACACACACAGAGTAGCAATTATAATTAAGGGCAATAAATCACAGTAGCTAACAGAGGAGATAAGGAGCTCTCATTCTGTGCTCACATACTGTGATCAGGCCCTTTATACCATTCACAACTAATGAAATATCCTTTCTTGACATGGAATTAACTAGCAGTAGTGTGTGTGTGTGTATGTATGAGTGTGTGCGTGTGTGTGTTTGTGTGTGTGTGTGTCCACACTAATTCCACTCTGCTCAGTACTGCCCCATTTATCATCCTTTTTTGTAGCTCTTGTGGGATAAGCTTGTGCTTTTGTGTATCTCAGATGCATTACCTGAGTGTCACTACTCTGAAACATCTTTTCAAATTCCAAGGTCAGGGCTCATTTCATTGCTCCACATGATTCCATATAAAGATTGCTTTGGATTTTCCCCAGGAACCTATATAGATGCTTACCAAAGGGTGTTGGAAAAGCAAACAGGAAGAAAAACAGACCATCTAAAGTTAATAAAGCAAACGGATTAATTTGCTCTTGTTTTCCCTAAATCGGAAGTTAGAGCTGATGTGTCAGTTCATTTCCCTAGTTGTTACCAAGAGGGTGACAGAATAGAAGAATCAAGTGGTAAGTATTAATTGCCTTAGAGGAGGTTCTGGGAGCTACCAGTGTTTTTTTTTTTTTTTTTTTTTTTTTTTTTTTTTTTTTTTTTTTTTTTTAATTTATTTTTTATAACAATGTCCACTTAAATGAAAACAAATATTTATAGACAACATTTGGGAATTTGGGCGTTGTTCTTTCCAAACTACTTCCTGCTGGTAAGGGGCGCTGTCATGGGGGATTAGAAAAAGATTCAGAAATCTTGGCTGTAGTCTGTAAGGCTGTTTTGTCCAGCTGTTTTGAATGTAGGATGACCTCATACTTTGTTTCAGGCAGTCTGGCTTGATCAAACATGTGGTAGTCTGGAAGGAATCCACATATTTTCATTTTCTGTGGAAACAAAAATAGAAATCCTTTTCCCCAGTAACTTGTCCTTCAATTTAAATTTTGGAGTCAAAGCATTTTTTTTAAAATTCAATTTATTTTTTTACATGTCGATCCCAGTTCCCTCTCACTCACTCACTCCCTCCTTCTCTCCCTCCCTCCCTCGCTCCCTCCTTCCCTCCCTTTTACCCTCTCTGCCCTCTCACATGCACTCTAAACACCCTCCACTCACATCCCCCCAACCCAATTACATGTGTAGGAATGCTGTCCAGTTGGGGTCATATAGATCTGACAGGTCTTGTGAAATAGGGACTAGGGCTTCTCTCCTGACTCTAGATTAAGGCAGTTATCCCTCCATGGCGATGTGTCCGCAAAGTCCTTTTGTGCACCAGGGATACATCCTGGCTCCACTGTCTGAGGTCACTTAGACTGCTCAGACCTTCTAGCCGAGACCCATATTTAGGGGGTCTAAGTCAGTCCCATGCTGGCTTCCCAGCTATCAGTCCGGTGGCCCATTAGCTCCTCCTTGTTCAGGTAAGCTGTCTCTATGTGTTTCTGCTGCCTGGTCTTATTCTCTCCATCTGCATCAGGGTTCTAGTTCGACTCAGTGTTTATGTATGGGATTTGATCCTGTTTCCAACAGGCATTTGTTCAGGGCTCCATGGATAAGTTAGTTGTTGATCTCACTATCCAGGAAGGGCATTTATGGTAGACTTTCCACAGAAGCTCAAATTGTTAGTTGGGAGCAGTCGTGTAGTTCTCTACACCTTTCTTTGTGTTCAATTTTATCTTCAAACCAATATTGGCTCCCTATTTTATGTTCTCTCTCTCCTCTCTCTCTCTCTCTCTCTCTCTCTCTCTCTCTCTCTCTCTCTCTCTCTCTCTCTCTCTCTCTCTTCTATTCCTAACCAGGCTCAATCTTCCTGATAAGACATGTTTTCCTTTCCTCCCCCATGTTTTCTCCTACTTCTCTCTACATTCGCTGCCCCCCCACTTCCGCTGAGCTCTGGGGGACTTGTCCCTTCCCAGTTCTGTGAGGGACTCTATATGAATCTCTTAGAATACACCTTGTATCCTAGTTCCTCTGGTGGTGTGAATTATAGGCTGGTGATCCTTTGATCTAGGTCTAAAATCCATATATGAGTGAGTAAATACTGTGTTCGTCTTTTTGTGACTGGGTTACCTCATTCAGGATGGTTTCTTCAAGTGCCATCCACTTGCCTGCGAATTTCAAGATACCATTATTTTTTTCTGCAGAGTAGTATTCCATTGTGTAGATTTGCCACATCTTCATTAACCATTCTTCAATTGAGGGGCATCTAGGTTGCTTCCAGGTTCTTGCTATTACAAATAATGCTGCTATGAACATAGTTGAACAAATGTCTTTGTTGCATGGATGTGAAACCTTTGGGTATGTGCCTAAGAGGGGGATTGCCGGTTACTGTGGTAAACTAATTCCCATTGTCATGAGGAACAGCCATACTGATTTCCAAAATGGCTGTATGAGTTTGCACTCCCACCAGCAGTGGAGGAGTGTTCCCCTTTCTCCACATCCTCTCCAACATAAGTCATCACTGTTGTTTCTAATTTTAGCCATTCTGGCAGGGGGTAAGATGGTATCTCAGAGTTGTTTTGATTTGCATTTCCCTAATAGCTAAGGATGTGGAGCATTATCTTAAGTGTCTTTCAGCCTTTTTGATTTCCTCTATTGAGAATTCTTTCTTCAGTTCTGTACCCCATTTTCAATAGGGTTATTTGGTGTTTTGTTGACTAGTTTCTTTAGTTCTTTGTATATTTTGGAGATCAGCCCTTTGTCGGATATAGGATTGGTGAAAATATTTTCCCTGTCTGTGGGCTGCCGTTTGGCCTTGACCTCTGTGTCCTTTGCCTTACAGAAGCTTCTAAGTTTGAAGAGGTCCCATTTATTAATTTTTTCTCTCAGTGTCTGTACCCCTGGAGTTATGTTCAGTAAGCGTTCTCCTATACCAATTTGTTCAAGGGTACCTCCTACTTTCTCTTCTAAGAGGTTCAATGTGGCTGGATTGACGTTGAGGTCTTTGCTCTATTTGGACTTGCGTTTTGTGCATGGCAACAGACATGGGTCTATCTGCAGTCTTCTACATACCCTCATCCAATTGTGCCAGCACCATTTATTGATGATGCTGTCCTCACCCCATTGTATAATTTTAGCTGTTTTGTCGAAAGTCAGGTGTTCATAGGTGTGTGGGTTAATATCAGGATTTTCAATTCAAATCCATTGGTCTACCTGTCTATTTTTATGCCAATACCAGTCTGCTTTCAGAACTATAGCTCTGTAGTAGTGCTTAAAGTCAGGAATGGTGATGCCTCCTGAAGTTCTTTTATTGAATAGGGTTGTTTTGGCTATCCTGGGTCTTTTGTTTTTCCATATAAAGTTGATTATTATCCTTTCAAGGTCAGTGAAGAATTATGGTGGGATTTTAATGGGGATTGCATTGAATCTGTAGATTGCTTTTGGCAAGATTGCCATTTTTACTATGTTTATCCTACCTATCCAAGAGCATGGGAGATCTTTCCATTTTCTGGTATCTTATTTAATTTGTTTCTTTAGAGCCACGAAGTTCTTATTATATAGGTCTTTTACTTGTTTGGTAAGCATTACACCAAGATACTTTATGTTGCTATTGTAAAGGGTGATGATTCTTTGATTTCTTTCTCTGTCTCTTTGTCATCTGAGAAAAGTAGGGCTACTGATTTTTTTTTTAAGTTTATCTTGTATCCTGCTAGTTTGCTGAAGGTGTTTGCCAGCTGTAGGAGTTCCCTGGTAGAGTTTATTGGGTCGCTTATGTAAACTATCATATCATCTGCAAATAGAGACAGTTTGACTTCTTCCTTTCCAATTTGGATCCCCTGGATCTCGTTTTGTTGTCTTATAGCATTAGCTAGAACTTCTAGTACGATATTGAAGAGATATGGAGATATAGGGCAGCCTTTTCTTGTTCCTGGTTTTAGAGGAATTGGCTTAAGTTTCTCTCCAATCAGTTTGATGTTGGCAGTTGGTTTGCTGTATATTGCTCTTATTATGTTTAGATATGTTCCTGTTATCCCTGACCTCTCCAATACCTTTATCATGAAAGGGTGTTGAATTTTGTCAAAGGCTTTTACACATCTAGGGAGATAATCATATGGTTTTTCTTTTTCTGTTTGTTTATATGGCGAATGACATTGATAGATTTTCGTATGTTAAACCATCCTGCATTGCAGGGATGAAGCCTTACTTGGTCACAGAATATGATTTCTCTGATGTATTCTTGAATTCAGTTTTCCAGTATTTTATTGAGTATTTTTGCATCGATGTTCATCAGGGACATTGGTCTGTAGTTTTCTTTCTTAGTTGTGTCTTTTTGAGGCTTGGGTACCAAATTTATTGTGGCCTCATAAAAAGAGTTTGGCAATGAACCTTCTGTTTCTATCTTGTGGAAAAGTTTGAGGAATAGTGGTATTAGTTCTTCCTTGAATGTCTGGTAGAATTCTGCGCTGAATCCATCTGGCCCTGGACTTTTTTTGGTTGGAAGGCTTTCGATGACTGCTTCTATCTCATGGCAGGTTATAGGTCTAATTAAGTTGTTTGTCTGTTCTTGATTTAATTTTGGTAAGTGATAGTTATCCAGAAATTTGTCCATTTCCTTTGAATTTTCAATTTTTGAGGAATACAGATTTTCAAAATATGACCTGAAAATTGTCTGGATTTCTTCTGTGTCTGTTGTTATGTTCCCCTTTTCATTTCTGATTTTGTTAATTTGCATGTTCTCTCTGTGCTTTTTCGTTAATTTGGATAAAGGTTTGTCTATTTTGTTGATTTTCTCAGAAAACCAACTCTTTGTTGCATTGATTTTTTTTGTATTGTCTTCCTGGTTTCTATATTGTTGATTTCAGCACTCAAGTTGATTATTTCCTGGCGTCTACTCCTACGGGGTGAATTCGCTTCTCTCTGTTCTAAGGCTTTCAGTTGCACTGTTAATTCTCTTATGTGACTATCCTCTATTTTCTTCATGTGGGCACTTAGGGCAATGAACTTCGCTCGTAGCACTGCTTTCAAGGTGTCTCATAAGTTCGGGTATGTTGTATCCTCATTCTTCTTGAATATTAGAAAGTCCTTAATTTCTTTCTTTATTTCTTCTTTGACCCAGGAGTGTTCCAATTGCACATTGTTCAGTTTCCATGAGTTTGCAGGTTTTCTGCTATTTGTGTTGTTGTTGAATTCCAATTTTAAAGCATGGTGGTCTGATAAGATACAGGGGACTATTCCTATTCTCTTGTATCTGTTGAGGTTTGTTATGTCACCTAGTATGTGGTTGATTTTAGAGAAGGTTCCATGTGGAGCAGAGAAGAAGGTATATTCTTTTGTCTTTGAATGGAATGTTCTATAGATGTCTGTTAATCCCAGTTGAGACATAACTTCTGTTAATTCTTTTGTTTCTTTGTTTAGTTTCTGATTTGTGGTCCTGTCTAGTGTTGAGAGTGGTGTATTGAAGTCTCCCACTATAAGTGTGTGAGGTTTTATTTGAGCTTTGAATTTAAGTAGTGTTTCTTTTACGAATGTGGGTGACTTTGTAGTATGTGCATAGATGTTCAGAACTGACACTTTGTATTGATGGATTTCTCCTGCGATGGATATGAAATGACTGTCTTCATCTCTTTTGAGTAATTTTGTTTTGAACTCTAACTTGGTAGGTATTAGGATAGCTACGCCTGCTTACTTCTTATTTCCATTTGATTGGAAAATCTTTTCCCAACCCTTTACCCACAGGTAATGTCTACCTTTGAAGCTTAGATGTGTTTCTTGTATGCAGCAGAAGGATGGATTCTGTCTTCGTATCCATTTTTTTTTTAGCCTGTGTCTTTTTATAGGTGAGTTAAGACCATTAATGTTGAGGGTGAGTAAGGTCCATTGATTGTTGATGCTTGTTTGATTTAGGTTTGTTGCTGGCAGTGGTATTGTGAATATATTAGTTCTGCTTTACCTTTGGTTTCTGGTGTAGTTGGATTAACTGTTGCCTACATTTTTGTGGGCGTAGTTACCTTCCTTGGGTTGGAGTTTTCCTTCTAATACTTTCTGTAGGGCTGGATTTGTAGATACATATAGGTAAAATCTGGTTTTGTCATTAAATATCTAGTTCTCTCCATCTATAGTAATTGAGAGTTTTGCTGGATATAGTAGCCTAGGCTGGCATCGGTGTTCTCTTAATACTTTTAGAACATCTATCCAGGACCTTCTGGCCTTGAGGGTTTCCATGGAGAAGTCAGGTGTAATTTTGATAGGTCTGCCTTTATATGTTACCTGTCCTTTTTCCTTTGCTGCTCTTAATATTCTTTCTTTATTCTGTATGCTAGGTGTTTTGATTATTATATGTCGAGGGGTCTTTTTTCTTTGGTCCAGCCTATTTGGTGATTGGTATGCTTCTTGTACTTTCATGGCCATGTCTTTCTTCAGATTTGGAAAGTTTTCCTCGATGATTTTGTTGAATATGTTTTCAGCACCTTTGAACTGTGCTTCCTCACCTTCCTCTATGCCTATTATTCTTAGGTTTAGCCTTTTCATGGTGTTCCACATTTCCTGGATGTTTTGTTTTAAGGATTTGTTGGATTTATGATTTTCTTTGGTCGAATCTATTTCTTCTAGTTTATCTTCTGCTCCTGAGATTCTTTCTTCCATCTCTTGAATTCTGTTGGTTATACTTGTGTCTGTAGTTGCTGTTTTTTAGCCCAGCTTTTCAATTTCCAGCATTCCTCCTGTTTGTGTTGCCTTTATTTTCTCTATTTCAGTTTTCAAGTCTTGAACTGTTTCCTTTACCTGCTTAATTTTTTTTTTCTTGGCTTTCTGTACTTAAGGAATTTGTTCATTTCTTCCACTTTTTGTTTGTTTTTTCCTCCATTTCTTTAAGGGATTTTTTCACATCATCTTTGAGGGCCTCTATCATTTTTATGATGGTAATTTTTAAGTCGTACCCTTCTGCTTCTTCTGCTTTGTTGTTGTGTTCCATTCTAGTTGGTGTAGATTCCCTAGATTCTGGTGGTGTCATGCTTGTCTTTCTGTTGTTAGGTGTTCTCTTGCATTGCCTTCTTCCAATAGTTTCTTCCAGTATGTTTTGGTGGTTAATCCCCCTCTCTCTATGGTACTTCCCTGATGAGCTTTTGTGGGTCTGAGATTCAATATCTGTAGCTCTGTGTGGTCCAAGCTCTCTAGGAGGTTTCTCCGAAGACAGGCACCCAGGGATGGGGTCATGGATGAGGATCCAATAGAAGATGCCAGCAGGTACTCACAGTGGTCTATCAGAGATAGGCGGATCTCTGGGAGGGTCCCGGAACTCCAGCAGAGGACTGGAGTTGGGGTCAGAGATCAAGCAGGTAGAAATTACAGGTGGTCCCACATGGATAGGCAGGTCTCCTTTGTTCAGAGTTGCTCTGAGAAGTCTCCGAAGTAGGGTGGACTGTTGGCTCCACCCTCTGTCCCAGTGCTCAACCAGAGCAGCAGGACCGTGTGTAGGGTACGGCACAGGGTAGGGGGGATTGGCTGGCAGTGGGGATGGGTGTGGGTGTATCAGAGCTCCAAGGGTGCTCTCGATGGGACCAGAGACAAGAGCATCAGGATTAGGGGCCAACCCAGGGAGTTCTGGCGGGGGAGGAGGGGAAAGAGGTTGTAGGGAACAAGCAGCCCTGATTGGGCCCAGACTCACCTCTGGCCAATAGCTGGCAGAAGAGGGCAAGGGCTGAGCTGGGACTTGGGACGGTTTTGAAGGATAGTGAGATCTCACTGGAAACTGGAACTCTCCAGCTGAGGCTTCTTTCTTTAGCAGAGGCCCAGATTTTGTGATCAAGGATCTTGCCCGCAGGAACTCAGAGTGGTGCTATCTGTGTTTTCTGTGCCCACTGAACCAGACCAAGTTGCAAAACGGGGTACCACCTCTACTTGCCCAAGTTCAGTTTATCACTTTGGGTCATGTGGTTTCAGCACAGAGCTGGCTGGTGCTGGATTTTGGCTCAAACTAATATTCCTTTTTGCAGAAGAATCATGACACTCCAGTACACATGTGCTGTAGGCCAATAGTGACACTTGTCAAATGCATACATTGGGTAAACAGCAAGGTAAACATGGCATGTTGGATCTGGTTGCATTTTGATGATTCACTTTCTTAGTTTCCTTTATAGAATTAAATTTTTTTGTTTGTTTGCTTTTTTTGAGACAGGGTTTCTCTGTATTGCTTTGGAGATTGTCTGGAAATTAGCTGTTGTTTACCAGGCTGGTCTCAAACTCACAGAGATCTGCCTGCCTCAGCCTAAAGTGCTCGGATTAATAAACGCATGCACCACCAATGGCCATGTCTCAATAGAATTTCAACAGCTGCTTATAATCCTATAGCTTGGAGATGGAGACATGATCATGTTTAGCACAAAAAAAGTGATTTTTTATTAGTAGTATTTGGTATTACCTCGAGGGAGTGCTCATTTAAGCTAAAACACAACTTTGTTTTCCTTCATATTTTCTGCTTTGACTTCCCATTTCAAATCCGTTATTCCATCCCAAGAATTGAACTACTAATTTCTTTATTGTTTTCGCTTCTTGGTGTTCACTTGAACGTCTTATTTGAATCAGTTTCCACAGCATATAGAGATTCACATTAGAGCATTATGACTTTTCAAAACCAGCTCCAATAATTCTTTAATCCTGTGATTTCCTTGGTGTGTGCTTCAGGATTATTGTGTAGAATAGGAGATAATATTTGTAAATTGTCTCAAAATACTGTCTCTTATATAGTGAACATTCCTCAAATGTGACCTCATTGTTCACATAAACACAAGAACATTCTTTTCTTTGTATATGGTCTCCTCAGTCCTAGGAAAACTCCATCTTTGCAATTCTTTCATTGATATACAAAACTGTGAAGAACAATGAATTTTTAGGCAGATAATCTCTTGAAGACTAGAGTGAACTCTTTATACATTATTAATTATTTATTTGTTAGTGTCTGTGTAAGCAGGTGCATCCTTACCATTGTACATACATGGAGGTCGGGGGATAAACGGGGATTTGAATTGTTCTCTCCTAATTTTGTGAGTCTAGAAGATTTAGGCCTTTAGCTTTGGCAGCATTCATTTTTACCCAGAAGGCCGTCTCAAGGCCTAAAGAACCAGAACATGAGGAATTTGATTTTATTACTTTTACTTGATCAGTCAAATACTCAAATGGAAGTGAAGTGAAGGAAGAAGGGAATTAGTGGAATTATTTTATTTTCTTCTATGTAACTTATCTGTTCTCATTTTCTCATTTTTTTTTTCTTTTTCTTTCCTTTTTTTGTCCTAAGTAGAGGACTGAGAACCATGTGTGTTCTAGCCACGTGCTGCAAGCCTGAGCTACACTCCCATCTATGTTTCATTACTGTGTTATCTAGGGATGATATTCTTCTCCTTTCTGCATTCTCTGGGATGGTAAATTCTCCACTTATACACTTAGCTGTACTTAATGTCTGGTTCCTTAACAGCCATCATATAAATGGTAAGGGCCTGTAATGGAGGGTGAATGTGAACATAAACACATAAGAATAATAGGCATAGAACAAGGCAAAGAATCTCAGCTCAAAGAGGCAGAAAACACATTCAGCAAAATAATTGAAGAAAACTCTCCTAATCTGAAAAAGGACATGCCTATTAAAGTACAAGAGTATACCAAACAACAAATAGACTAGACCAAAACAAAAAGTCCCCTCACCATATAATAATCAAAAGACCTGACATACAGAATAAAGAAAGAATATTAAAGGTAGCAAAGGAAAAAGATAGGCAACATATAAATGCATACCTATCAAAATTACACCTGATTTCTCCATGGAAACTCTGAAGGCCAGAAGGTCCTGGATAGATGTTCTACAAATACTAAAAGTCCAAGAATGCCAGCCCAGGTTACTATAACCAGCAAAACTCTCAATCACTATATATGGAGAAAACAAGTTATTCAAAACAAATCCAGATTTTCACAAATATATATCTATAAATCCAACACTACAGAAAGTTTTGGAAGGAAAAGTCCAACCCAAGCAAGCTAACTACACTCACAAAGACATAGGCAAATGATAATCCCAATTTACCAGAACCCAAACGAAAAAGCAGGGCAAAAATACTCACTATACCATCACCAAAAACAAATCTATAACAATCAAGAATTAATAATCAATGGTCTTTAATTTCCCTTGCCTATAAAAAGACACAGACTGACAAAAAGATATGAAGACAGAATCCATCCTTCTGCTGCATACAAGAAACACATCTAAGATTCAAACACAGATATTATCTCAGGGTTGAAAAAGATCTTCCAATCAAATGGACCCAAGGAGCAACCAGGTGTAGCTATCCTAACATCTAACAATTTAGACTTCAAACAAAAATAAGTTGAAATAGATGAAGAATGTCATTTAATGTTCATCACAGGAGAAATACATCAACGCAATGTCTCAATTCTGAACATATATGACTCAAATACAGAGATACCCACATTCTTAAAAGAAATGCTACTGAAACTCAATTCCAACATCAAAACTCACAACTCATAGTAGGAATGTTTAACACCCCACTCTCACCACTAAACATGACCACCAGACAGACATTTAACAAAGAAGCAAAAAGAACCAACAGAAGTTAGGTCCCAATTTGGTTTAACAGACATCTATAGAGCATTCCATCCAAACACAAAAGAATATACCTTCTTCTCTGCTTGACATGGAACCTTCTCTAAAATTAACCACATACCAGGCTACATAACAAACCTCAATAGATACAAAAATATTGAAATAGTTCCATGGATCTTATCAGAACACCATGCTTTAAAGTTTAAATACAACAACAACACAAACTGCAGAAACCCTACACACTCATGGTAACTGAACAATGTGCTATTGCAACATTCCTGAATCAAGGAAGAAACAAAGAAAGAATGAAAAAATTTCCTAGAATTCAACTAGAGTGAAGACACAAAATACCCAAAATTACAAGACACTTTGAAATCAGTGCTACGAGGAAAGTTCATTGTACTAAGTGCCCATATGAAAAAATCTGAGGATAGTCACATTAGGGAATTAACAGCACAACTGAATACCCAAGAACCAAAAGAAGCAAACTCACCCCCAAGGAGAAGACATCAGGAAATAATCAATTTGAGGGCTGAAATCAATAAAATAGACACTAGGAAAACAATAAAAAGAATCAATGCAACAAAGGGTTGGTTTTTTGAGAAAATCAACAAAATAGACAAACCATTATCCACACTAACCAAAAACCACAGAGAGAACATGCAAATGCTCAAAATCAGAAATGAAAATGTGGACATCACAAGAGACACCGAAGGAAATCCAGAGAATTTTCAGGTTATACTTTGAAAACCTATACTCCACAAAATTGAAAAATTCCTGGGAAATGGATGATTTTCTGGATAGCTATCACTTACCAAAATTAAATCAAGAATAGCTAAACAATTTAAATAGACCTATAACACCTAATAAAAATTAAGCAGTCATTAAAACCTTCCCAATTAAAAAAGCCCAGAGTCTGATGACTTCTGTGCAGAATCCTACCAGAAATTCAAAGAAGAGGTAATACCAATACTCCTCAAATTGCTGCACACAATAGAATCAGAAGGTTCATTACAATATAATCAGAAGGTTCCTCACAATAGAATCAGAAGGTTCATTGGCAAACTCTTTTAACGATGCTACAATTACCTTGGTACCCAAACCACATAAGACACAACTAAGAAAGAGAACTACAGACCAATATCCTTCATTAACCTTGATGCAGAAATGCTGGCAAAATGAATCAAAGGACACATCAGAGAAATCATCCACCATGACTAAGTAGGCTTCATCCCATGGATGCAGGGATGGTTCAACATATGAAAATCTGTCAATGTGATCCACCATATAAACAAACTGAAAACAAAAATCATATGCACATCTCACTAGATGCTGATAAAGTCTGCTTCTGTGTTGGTCAGTCAGACACTCTAGGCCTTAGCAAAACTGGTTGCCACTATGGTGCTGTGAGACTCTCTCTGGTGACTGCTGAGGTAGTCTGCTGTTTCTGTCTTTGCTGCACCTTTTAGAAGTGGCTTGCTTGTACACCCTGCCTACAATATTATTGTTAACTTCCTTCTCAGTCCTTTGCTGAGGCTGAAGATTGCACTGACACAATTTGTTATCTCTTTCTAGATAGATATATTGGGTACCAGACTTCAACTTTCCAGCTTAGAAGAACTCTATAGTAATCTCTGTTGTGCCTTTACCCTAGGACTGGATATGTAGTTCTTGCAATTTGCTCTTGTTCTTCACTGGAGATAGATCTTGTGTGTTTGTTCTTGCATTTTCATTCTCCTATAGCATACTTTATTTTTGCTATCTTTGTACATTGTTTTGTGTTAAATATGTCATTGCTACCTCTGCTTGTGCTGAAAAAGAAAAGAATGAAAATGTCCTAACTTAAAATGAGATACTGTCATCTAGTGACCACACATGGAACTTTCAATTTTCATCAGTTTGTGAGGGATATTGGTCTGTAGTTCTCTCTTGTGTCTTTGTGTTTTGGGTACCAAAGTAATGTAGCCTCATAAAAAGAGTTTGTCAATGAACCTTCTGCTTCTATTTTGTGGAACAACTTGAGTATTGGTATTAGTTCTTCTTTGAATTTTAGCAAGAATTCTGCACTGAAACTATCTGGCTCTGCGCTTTTTTTTTTTTTTTTTTTTTTTGGTGGTGGGAGAATTTTGATGAGTACTACTATTTCATTTAATATTACAGGCCTATTTCAATTGCTCATCTGTTCTTGATTTAATTTTAGTAAGTGATAGCTATCCAGAAAATTGTCCATATCCTTTAAATTTTCCATTTTGGTTTTTTGAAGTACAGATTTTCAAATTATGACCTGAACAGTCTCAGGATTTCCTTAGGTTCTATTGTTATGTCCCCTTTTCATTTCTGATTTTGTTAATTTGCATGTTATCTCTCTATCTTTTGGTTAGTTTGGATAAAGGTATGTTTATCTTTGATTGTCTCAACGAACCCACCCATCATTACATTGATTCTGTGCAATGCTTTCCTAGTTTCTACTTTATTAATTACAACCCTCAATGTGGTTACTTCCTGGCTTCTACTCCTCCTGGGTGAGTTTGGTCCTTGTTGTTCTAGAGCTTTCATGCGTGCTGTTGATTCTCTAGTGTGACGATTATCCAGATTCTTCCTGTGGGCACTTAGTGCTATGAACTTCCCTCTTAGCACTGCTTTAAAGTATCCCATAATTATGGATGAGTATTGTCATGATTTTCACTGAATTTTAGGAAAACCTTGATTTCTTTCTTTGTTTATTCCTTGACTCAGGACTGATGAATCTGATCATTGTTCAATTTCCATGAGTTTGTAGGGTTTCTGCAATTTGTGTTGTTAATTCTGACTACAAACCATGGTGACCTAATAAAATACAGGGGACTATCCCAATTTTTTGTATCTGTTGAGGTTTGTTTTGTTGCCATGAAGGTTCCATGTGGCGCCAGGAAGAAGGTATATTCTTTTGTGATAGGGTGGAATGTTCTAAAGATGATTTTTTAATTACATTGGGTCATAACGTTTATTAGTTTCTTTCTTTGTTTGTTAATTTTCTCTCTGGAAGTCTCCATTGGTGATAGAGAGGTATTGATGTGGGGATATTATGTTCAATTTGAATTTTAGTGATGTTTCTCTTTTTAATTTACTTATTTTTATTTTACATGTCAATTGCAGTTCCTCTCCTCCCTCCCACTTCCCTTCTTCCCTCCAACATAGGAACACTGACTTCCCTTCCCTCCCACCCTCCATCCAGGTACTCTGTCCAGGTGGAGTCATGTAAATCTGACAATTCATTTGAAGTAGGGACTAGGACTTTTCTCCTGTCTCTAGATTAAGGGAGTATCCCTCCATGGGGGATGTGTCTGAAAGGTCCTTTTGTGAACCAGGAAACAACCTGGTTCTACTGTCTGAGGTCCCTTAGGACTGTTCAGGCCTTCTAGCTAAGACCCATGTCCACTTGATCTGAGTCAGTCACATGTTGGATTCCCAGGTATCGGGTTGAAGGCCCCTTAGATCCTCCTTGTTCCGGTCATCTGTCTCTATGTATTTCTGCAACCTGGTGTTGACTTTCTCTCTGCATCTGGTTTCTATTTTGACTCAGTGTTCAGTTATGGGTGTTTCCCTCTTTTTCCAACAGGTACTACGAAGAGGGCTCTATGATGTTGGATAAGTTAGTTGTTGATCTCATTATCAAGGAAGGACATTTATGGTAGCCTTTCCACTGTTGTTCAAATTGTTAGTTGGAATCAGACTTGTAGGTCTCTAGATATTTATTTATGTTCAGTTTTCTCTTCAAACCAATAATGGCTCCCTATTTTATGTTCTCTCACTCTCTATTTTCTCTCTTCTATTCCTACAATGACTCAATCTTCATAGTTGCACGTGCTTTACTCTCCTTCTCACCTCTTTCTCTTAGATCCCTCTCCATTCACTGCGACCCAACTTCCCATGTGCTCATGTGGATTTGTCCCTTCCCCCTTCTGTGAAAGACCTTATATGAATCTTTTAGAATACACCTTGTTTCCTAGTTCCTCTGGCTGTGTGAATTATAGGCTGTTGATCATTTAGTCTAGGTCTAAAATCCAAATATGAATGAGTACGTACAATGTTCCTATTTTTGTGTGTGTTTTACCTCATTTAGGTTGGTTTCTTCAAGTTCCATCCACTTACCTGTGACTTTCAAGATTCCATAATTTTTTTTCTGCAGAGAAGCATTCCATTGTGTAGATGTGTCACATTTTCTTTATCCATTCTTCAGTTGAGGGGCATTTAGCTTGCTTCAAGGTTCTTGTTATTACAAATAATTATGCTATCAAGATAGTTGAGCACATGTCTTTGCGACATGGATGTAGATAATTTGAGTACATTCCTAAAAGGGGGGATTACCAGGTCCTGTGGTAAACTAATTCCCATTTTCCTGAGGAACCACCACACTCATCTCCAAAATGGCTGTACAAATTTGCATGCCCACCAGCAGTAGAGGAGTGCTTCCCTTTCTCCACATCCTCTCCAGCATGAGTTGTCATTGGCGTTTCTAATTTTAGCCATTCTGACAGAAATAAGATAGTATCTAAAAGTTGTTTTGATTTGCATTTCCGTGATAGCTAATAATGTTGAGCACTTTCTTCAGTGTCTTTTAGCCTGTTTGATTTCCTCTATTGAGAATTCTCTCTTCAGATCTGTACCCAATTTTTAATAGGGTTATTTGGTGTTTTGTTGACTAGTTTCTTGAGTTTTTTGTACATTTTGGAGATCAGCCTTTTGTCTGATGTAGGATTGATGAAAATCTTCTTCCAGGCTGTGGGCTGCCGTTTGGTCTTGCCCACTGTGTCCTTAGCCTTAACAGAAGCTTCTAAATTGGAGGAGGTCCCATTTATTAATTGCATATCTCAGTGTTTGTGCTACTGGAATAATGTTCAGGAAGCAGTCTCTTATACCAATTTACTCAAGGGTACCTCATACTTTCTCTTCTAAGAGGTTTAGTGTGTCTGGATTGATGTTGAGGTCTTTGATCCCTTTGAACTTGAGTTTTGTGCATGGCGATAGACATGAGTCTATTTGCAGACTTCTACAAACCATCACAAAACGGTGCCAACACCATTTGTTGACGATGCTTTCTCCTCCCACTGTACTTTTAGGTGTTTTATCAAAAATCATGTGTTCATAGGTGTGTGGGTTAACATCACGGTTTTCAATTCAAGTCCATTGGTCTACCTGTCAATTTTTGTACCAATTTCAGGCTGTTATCAGGACTATAGCTCTGTAGTAGAGCTTAAAAGTCAGGGATGATGATGCCTCCCGAATTCCTTTTATTTTACAGGGTTGTTTTGGCTATCCTGGGTCTTTTGTTTGCCATATAAAGTTGAGTATTATCCTTTCAAGGTCAGTAAAGAATTGTGCTGGGATTTTCATGGGGATTACATTGAATCTGTAGATTGCTTTTTGCAAGATTGCCATTTTTACTATGTTTATTCTACCTCGCCAAGAGCATGGGAGATCTTTCCATTTTCTGGTATCATCTTTAATTTCTTTTTTTTTTAAGACATGAAGTTCTTATTATATAGGTATTTCACTTGATTGGTAAGCTTTACCCCTAGATAATTGATGTTGTTTGTGGCTATTGTAAAGGGTGATGTTTCTCTATTTTCTTTTTCAGCCCCTTTGTCTTCTGAATAAATTAGGGCTACTGATTTTTCTTTTTTAGTTTATCTTGTATCCTACTACTTTGCTGAAGGTGTTTACCAGCTGTAGGAGTTCCCTGATAGAGTTTTTGGGGTCGCTTATGTAAACTCTCATATATCTGCAAATAAAGACAGTTTGACTTCTTCTTTTTCAGTTTGGATCCCCTTGGTGTCCTTTTTTTTTTTTTTTTTTTTTTTTTTTTGTATTATAGATTTAGCTACAACTTCAAGTATGATATTGAAGAGATACTGGGAGAGATGCAGCCTTGCCTTGTACTTGATTTTTAAGGGATCACGTTAAGCTTCTCTCCATTCAGTTTGATGTTGGCTGTGGGTTTATTGTATATTGCTCTACTTATGTTTAGGTATGTTCTTGTTATCCCTGATCTCTCCAAGACCTTTTTTATGAAAGGGTGTTGAATTATGTTGAACCCTTTTCAGAATCTAGGGAGATGATCATATGGCTTTTCTTTTTCAGTGTGTTTATATGGTAGATCTCGCTGATAGAATTTTGTGTGTTCAACCATCCCTGGAACCCAGGGATGAAGCCTACTTGGTCATGGTGGATGATTTCTCTGATGTTTTCTTGGATTTAGTTTGCCAGTATTTTATTGAGTATTTTTGTATCAATGTTCATCAGGGATAATGGTCTGTAGTTTTCCTTCTTAGTTATGTTTTGTGTGGCTTGAGTAACAAGGTGATTGTGGCCTCATGAACAGTGTTTGGTAATAAAACTTCTGTTTCTATTGTGTGGAACAATTTGAAGAGAATTGGTATTAGCTTTTCCTTGAATTACTGGTAGAATTCTGAACTGAAGCCATATGGCCCTGAGCTTTCTTTGGTTGGAAGGCTTTTGATGAGTGCTTCTATTTTGTTGGGGGTATAGATCTATTAACTTGTTCCTCTGTTCATGATTTAATTTTGGTAAGTGATAGGTATATAGAAATTTGTCCAAACCCTTTGATTTTCAAATGTTGTGGAGTACAGGTTTTCAAAGTATGACGTGAAAATTGTCTGGATTTCCTCTGTGTCTGTTGTTGTATCCCCCTTTTCGTTTCTGATGTTGTTAAATTGCCTGTTCTCTCTCTGCTTTTTTGTAAGTTGAGACAAGGGCTTGTCTATCCTGATGATTTTTTTTTTTTTTTTGAAAAACCAATTCTTTGTTGCATTAGTTTTTTGGATTTTTTTCCCTTGTTTCTATTGTATTGATTATTTCCTGGCCTCTATGGCTCCAGGGTAAGGTTGGAAGTTTTTGTTCTAAGGCTTTAGGTTGGGCTGTTAATTCTCTAATGTGAATATCCTCTGTTTTCTTCATATGGGCACGTAGTGCAATGAAATTCCCCCAATAAAACTGCTTTCACTGTGTCCCATAAATTCGGGTATATTGGGTCCTCATTCTATTGAATTTTAGAAAGTCCTTAATTTCTTTATTTCTTCTTTGAACCAGGTGTGGTTCTATTGGGCATTGTTCAGTTTCCATGAGTTTGTATGGCTTCTATGGTTTGTGTTGTTGTTGAATTCCAATTTTAAATCATGGTGGTCTGATAAGATATGGGGGACTATTGCAATTCTCTTGTACCTGTTGAGGCTTGTTATGCTACCGCGTATATGGTCAATTTTAGAGAAGGTTCCATGTGGAGCAGAGAAGAAGGTATATTCTTTTGTGTTTGGATGGAATGTTCTATAGATGTCTGTTAACCCATTTGAGACATAACTTCTATTAGTTCTTTTGATTCATTGTTGAGTTTCTGATTAGTGGTCCTGTCTCATGGTAAGAGTGGTATGTTGAAGTCTCCTACTATAAGTGTGTGAGGTTTTATGTGAGGTTTTTGTTATAGTAGCATTTCATTTATGAATTTGGGTCCCTTTGCATTTGGGGCATAGATGTTCAGAATTGAGACCTTGTTTGATGGATTTCTCCTATGATGAATAGGAAATGACCATCTTCGTCTCTCTTTTGATTAATTTTGGCTTCAAATCTAACTTGTTAGACATTAAGATAGCCAGACCTGCTTGCTTCTTGGGTCCATTTGATTGGAAGATCTTTTCCCAATCCTTTACCCTGAGGTAATATTTATCTTTAAAGCTTAGATGTGTTTCTTGTATGCAGGAGAAGGATGGATTCTCTCTTCATATACATACTGTTAGCCTGTGTCTTTTCATAGGTGAGTTAAGACCAGTAGTGTTGTGGGAGAGTAAGGACCATTGATTGTGTTTGTTTATTTTAGATTTTTTGTTGGTAGTGGTATTGTGAATATATTTCTCCTGCTTTACCCTTGGGTCCTGGTGAAGTGGGATTATCTATTGCCTATGTCTTTGTGATCATAGTTAACTTCCTTGGGTTGGAGGTTTCTTTCCAGCACTTTCTATAGGGCTGGATTTATACATTTTTATTCTGAAAATCTGGCATTGTCATTCAATATCTTCTTTTCTCCATATATAGTTATTTAGAGTTTTCCTGGGTATAGTAACCTGGGCTGGCATCTGTGGACTCTTAGTAATTGTAGAACATCTATCCAGGAGATTCTGGCCTTGAGCATTTCCATGGAGAAGTCAGGTGTATTTTTTATAGTTCTGCCTTTATATGTTAATAGTCTTTTTCCTTTGCTGCTCTTAATATTCTTTCTTTATTCTGTATGTTAGATGTGTTGATTATTATATGTTGAGGGGTCTTTTATCTTTGGTCCAGTCTATTTGGTGTTCAGTATGCTTCTTTTCTTTCGTGGTCATGTAATTCTTCAGATTGGGAAAATTTTCCTCAATGATTTTGTTAAATATATTTTCTGCACCTTTGAGGTGGGCTTCTTTGCCTTATTCTCTGCCTATTATTCTTAGGTTTGGCCTTTTCATGGTGTCCCGCATTTACTGGATGTTTTGTTGTAAGGATTTGTTGGATTTACGATTTTCTTTGGTCCATGAATCTATTTCCTCTAGTTTGTCTTTTGTGCCTAAGATTCTCTTTTCTACCTTTGAATTCTTTTGGTTATGCTTGCATCTGTAGTTCCCGATCATTTGCCCAGTTTTTCTATTTCCAGCATGACTTTGGTTTGTGTTTTCTTTATTGTCTCTATTTCAGTTTTTAAGTCTTGAACTATTTCCTTTACCTGTTTCATTGCTTTTCTTGGCTTTCTGTACAGTCTTTCATAAATTTCTTAATGTCTTCCAATTTTTTGTTCATTTTTTCTTCCATTTCTCTAAGGGATTTTCTCACATCTTCTTTGAAATATTCTATGATTTTTATGATGATACATTTTAAGTCATTCCCTTCTGCTTCATCTACTTTGGGGTTTTAATGTCTAGTTGGTGTAGAGTTCCTAGATTCTGGTGGTGTTATGCTTGCCTTTCTATTGTTTGGTGTTTTCTTGTATTGCCATCTTCCCAAAGCTTCCTCAAGTATGTGTTGGAAGGGTCTCTCCCTGTAGCTATGGTACTCCCCAGGTGGGCTTAGTTGAGTCAGAGGTTCGATGTCTGTAGCTCTGGGTGGTCCAAGCTCTCTATGAGTTATCTCCAGAGGCAGGGCCTGGCGGTGGGGGTCAAAAATCAGGCTCCAGCAGAAGACTGGTCATGGGAATTCGAGTTCTCGAAGGCTGGAACTCATGATGTCCTTAGTCAGGTAGGCAGATCTAGCCTGGGCCTGGCACTCTCCAGCTATGGCCTCTTTGGCAGAGGCCCTGTAATGGGGGTCAAGTATCCAGTCTGCAGGCACTCAGACCATGGGGATAAGCCGATCTCAAGGAGGCACCCAGACCACCAAGAGAGGACCGACAGTGGGGGTCAGAGACCAGAAAGGTGGAAAGTATTGGTGGTCTCACATGGATGTGCAGGTCTATTGTGCTCAGAGCAGCTCCAGGAAGGTCCCCAAAGCTGGCAGGATTGTTGGTTCCACCCTCTGTCCCAGTGCTCAACCAGAGTGGTGGGACAGTGGGCAGGGTAGGGGGAGAGCAGACTCTGGTGAGGGTAGGTGGGTGTGTATCAGAACTCCAAGAGTGCTCTCGATGGGGACAGGACACAGGAGTAGTGAGATATGGAGGCAATCCAGGTAGTTACTGGGGAAGAGTGGGGGGGAGATTCCACCTGAATTGGACCCAGACTCACCTCTAGCTAAGGCCTGGTGAAGGGGGTCAAAGGTGGTGGGAGTCAAAGATTGGGCTGATAGTCACGATGTTTCCACAGAGATAGGCAGATCTAACTGGAACTTGGCACTCTCCAGATGAGGCCTCTTTAGCAGAGGCCCTGCTATGGGGGAGGGGTCAAGGATCCAGCCTGCAGGAACTCAGAGTAGCCCCATGTGGATAGGCTTATCTCTGGGAGGTGCCTGGAGCTCCAGTAGAGGACCTGAGGTGGGGGTCAGAGACCAGGCAGGTGTAAATTACAGGTCATCCCACATGGATTGGCAGGTCTAGTGTGCTCAGAGAAACTTCAGGAAGTTCCCTGTAGACGGCAGCTTAGTGATGTTTCTTTTACAAATGTGGATGCCTTTTTATTGGGGCCATAGATAGATGTTCAGAATTGACACTTAATCTTGATGGATTTTACCTGTGATGAATAAGAAATAATGGTAAATGATACTCAGGATTGTTTCCCATGTGAGTCCAGGACATCAAGGACAGCTTTCCCTGTGAATATTGGATATACAGAACTTTGTCTTATGTAAGTGCATGACAATAAGCACATCTACCCATGCTTGCTACTCATGTGCATGCCATCTATTAACATGATATGTAAGACTTACTACCACATAGATCCATGATATCCAGGAATGTTTATCATGACAATATATGACAGCTAGGATTTTGCCCCATGCAGGCATAGTGAAGCTCATGCATGTATATGATATGTAATAGTTCTTCACATTCAGGTACCACATATTCAGGATATCTTCCTATTCAGATAAATGATATCCAGTACTGCTTCAGATGCATATAATTGATATCTAGGACTACTACTACATTAGATACAACATATCCAGGATTGGATTTTGTTAAATTTTTTTAATTTTTAATTTACATATTGTTTCCAATTCCCTCTCCTTCTCCCCAACTCCCTCTTTCCCACCCTCCCAGGCCCCAAACTATCCTCCCCTCCCTCCCCCCAATTCATGTGTAGGGTGATGCCTTCCAGAAGGGTTCATCTAAAATGTCAAATCATTTAGAGTAGAGAGTAGGCCTTCCCTCCTGCCTCTACATTACTGGAGTATCCCTCCATGGGTTATGTGCTCCAAAATTCCTTTTTGTACGTCCAGGTTCCATTGTCCAAGGTCCCTTAGACATCCCAGGCCTTCTAACTGGGACCCATATTCAAGGGGTCTGAATTAGTACAATGCTGGATTTCCAGGTATCAGTCAGGGGGTACATTAGCTCCTCCTTGTTCAGGTCAGCTGTCTCTACATGTTTCTGTAGTCTGCTTCTGTCCTCCCTCTCTGCATCTGGATCAAATTTGGCTAACTGTATAGTAGTGGGTGCTTGCTTCTGTTTCCATCAGCTACTATAGGAGGGCTCCATGATGCTAGATAAGTTAGTTCTCAATCTCATTATCAGGGAAGGGCATTTATGGTAGCCTTTCCACTGGTGCTCAAATTGTTAGTTGAGGTCAGACTTGTAGGTCTCTGGACATTTCTCTAGGTTCAGTTTTCTTGTCAAACCTATAAAGGTTCCCTCTTTTATTCTCTCTCTCTCCCCCTCTGTCTGTCTGTCTGTCTGTCTTCTCTCATCTATTCATCCCCCAACTCAATCTCCCTAGTCCCAGGTGCTTTCCTCTCCTCCCCTTCTCTTTATCTGAGCTTCTTCTCCAATCACTGCACCCCCACAACTCCCAATATGCTCAGGAGATCTTGTCCCTTTCCCCTTCTTTGGAGGACCTTATGTGAATCTCTTAGAGTCCTCCTTGAATCTTAGTTTCTCTGGTAGTGTGAACTATAGTGTGGTGATACTTTGTTCTATGTCTAAAATCCATA
The DNA here is from genome assembly GCF_943737965.1 of Phodopus roborovskii. NCBI lineage: Eukaryota > Metazoa > Chordata > Mammalia > Rodentia > Cricetidae > Phodopus > Phodopus roborovskii. The sequence continues at coordinate 87,017 of NW_026126748.1, read as the reverse complement.
TATGCGTGAGTACATACCATGTTCCACTTTCTGTGGTGAGTTATCTCATTTAGTTTGAATTAAGCAAGTTCCATCCATTGCCCTGAAAATTTCAAGATTCCATTGATTTCCCCCCCCCTGCGGAGTAGTATTCCATTGAGTAGATGTGCCACATCTTCTTTATCCATTCTTCAGTTAAGGGGCATCTCAGTTGCTTCCAGGTACTTTATTTTACAAATAATGCTTCTAGGAACATAGTTGAACATATGTCTTTGTGACATGAATGTGGATCATTTGGTTATATGCCTAAGAGGGGGATTACAAGGTCCTGTAGTAGACTGGTCCCCAGTTTCATGAGAAAACAACATACTGAACTCCAAATGGCTGTACGAGTTTGCACTCCCACCATCTGCAGTGGAGGAGGGTTCCCCTTTCCCCACATCCTCTCCAGCATAAGCTGTTCTTGGTGTTTCTAACTTTAGCCATTTTGGCAAGAGTATGATAGTATCTCAGAGCTTTCTTGATTTCCATTCCTCTGATAGCTAAGGATTTTAAGAACTTTCTTTAATGTCTTTCAGCCTCATTGATTTCCTCTATTGAGAATTTTCTACTCAGTTCTCCACCCAATGTTTCATAAGATTATTTGGAATTTTGGTGACTAGTTTCTTGAGTTCTTTGTATATTTCAGAGATCAGCCTTCTGTCAGATGTAGGATTGGTGAATATCTTTTCCCAGTCTGTGGGCTACCATTTGGTTATGTCAACTGTGTCCTATGCCTTACAGAAGCTTCTCAGTTTCAAAAGGTCCCATTTATTAATTGTATATCTCAATGTCTCTGCTACTGGAATTATGTTCAGGTAGAAGTCTCCTGTAACAATTTGTTCAAGGGTACCTCCCACATTCTTTTCTAAGAGGTTCAGTGTGATTGGATTAATGTTGATATCTTTGATCCATTTGGCCTTGAGTGTTGTGCATGGCGATAGACATGGGTCTATCTGTAGTCTAATAAACACCATCATCCAGATGTGCCAGTACAAATTGTTGAACATGCTTTCCTCCTCCCATTGTTGACAGCTTTTAGTGCTGTCAACAAAAAAAAAATCAGATGTTCATCACAGTGTGGGCTGATGTCAGGATTTCAGTTTTGATTCCAATTGTCTACCTATTTTTGTGGCAATACCAGGCTGCTTTCAAAATGTGGCTCTGTAGTACAGTTTAAAGTCGGGGATGGTGATGCCTCCTGGAGTTCCTTTATTGTACAAGGTTGTTTTGGATATTTTGAGGCTTTTGCTTTTCCATATAAAGTAGAGTATTATCCTTTCAAGGTCACCGAACAATTGTGCTGGGATTTTAATGGGGATTGCATTGAATATGTAGATTGCTTTTGGCAAGATTGCCATTTTTACTATGCTGATCCTACCTATCCTAGAGCATGGGAAATCTTTTCATTTTCTGGTATCTTCTCTAATTTCTTTCTTTAAAGACACAAACTTCTTGCTATATAGGTCTTCCACTTGTTTGGTAAGCTTTACCCTAAGATACTTTGTTGTTTGTGGCTATTTTAAAGTTTGATGTTTCTCTGAATTCTTTCTCAGCCTCTTTGTCATCTGTATATATAGGGCTACTGATTTTTTTTTTTTTTTTTTAGTTATCTTGTATCCTGCTAGTTTTTCTGAAGGAGTTTTTTAGCAGTAGAAATTCTCTGGTAGAATTTTTTGGGTCCATATGTAAACTATAATTTCATCTGCAAATAGTGTGAGTTTGAGTTCTTCCTTTCCAATTTGGATCCCCTTGATCTCATTTTGTTGTCTTATTTCTTTAGCTAGAACTTCAAGTACAATATTGAAGAGATATGGAGAGAGAGGGCAGCCTTGTCCTATCGGGCCTTAGGCCTTAGGCTTTTTTTTTTTTTTTTTTTTTTTTTTTTTTTTTGAGGCTTTTGATTACTGCTATCTCATTTATGGTTATAGGTCAATTTAAGTTGCTTATCTGTCTTTGGTTTAATTTTAGTAAGTGATAGTTACCCATTTGAATTTTCAAAATGTGGGGAGCACAGGTTTTCAAAGCATGACCTGAAATTCATCTGTATTTCTTCAGTGTCCATTGTTATGTCCCCCTTTCCCCTTCTGATTTTGTTAATTGGCTTGTTCTCTCTCTGCTCCTTTGTTAGTTTTAAATAAAGTTTTGTATATCTGGTTAATTTTCTTGAAACACAAACTGTTTTTTGCATTGATTTTTTTTTTGTATTGTTTTCCTGGTTTCTAGTTTATTGATTTCAGCCCTCGAATTGATTTTTTTTTCCTGGTGTCTACTCTTCTGGGGTGAGTGGTGTGGGTTTGCTTATTTTTGTTCTAAGGATTTCACTTGTGCTGTTAATTCTCTAATGTGAGTGTCCTCCATGTTCTTCATATGGGCACTCAATGCAATGAACTTCCTTCATAGCACTACTGTCAAAGTGTCCCATAAGTTTGGGTATGATGTGTCCTCATTCTCATTGAATTTATTAAGTCCTCAATTTCTTTCTTTATATCTTCTTGAACCAGGTATGGTGCAATTGCTCATTGTTCATGTTCGAAGAGTTTGTACAGTTTCTGCAATTTCTGTTGTTGTTGAATTTCAACTTTAATCATGTTTGATAATATACAGGGGACTATTCCAATTTCTTTTGTATCTGTTGAGGTTTGTTATGTTGCCAAATATGTGGTTGATTTTAGAGAAGGTTCCATGTGGAGCAGAAATGAATGCATATTCTTTTGTGTCTGGATGGAATGTTCTGTAGATGTCTGTTAAACCCAATTGAGACATAACTTCTGTTAGATCTTTTGTTTCTTTGTTATGTTTCTCACTGGTGGTCCTGTCTAGTGGTCAGAGTTGGGTGTTAAAGTCTTCCACTGTGAGTGTGTTAGGTTTTATATGAGCTTTGAGTTTTGGTATCATTTCTTTCATGAATGTGAGTGCCTTCATATTTGGTGCATAGATTTCAGAATTGAGACTTTGTACTTAGTTTTTGAAGATGGGTGTTTCTGTCCTCCCACATAATGCCTCCAGGTCCCACCACCCTTCAGCCCCTAATAAGCACACAGAAACTGTATTAGCTATAAAAATGATGGCTGAAGACTAGGGCTTCTTACTGGCTGGTTCTCTCTTAATTTTAATCAATAACTACTTACCTAAGTATTCCTACAAGATCTTATCTTACACGAGAATGCCAGGTGCATCCTATCTTCTCCATCATTATATGGTATCACTTTCCATGGCACCTCAATCTGTCTGCCTAACCCAGCCTTCTCATGGCCTGGCAGTTCTTCTGCCTATGCTTTCTGCCTGGCTATCGACCAAACAGTGTTTTATTTACCAATCAATAAGACAAGCATATATATATCATATATATATATATATACATGTATATATATATATATGATACTCCCATCATTTCCTCTTTTCTGTATAAATAAAAACTAATGTTTTAACTTTAACATAGTAAAATTATATATAAAAAACACTTATCCAGGAAGAACTATAACTAATAATGTTTAGTAGATTAATTTTTGGCAAATTTTGGCAAAATTTAAAGAAAAAATTCTATATCTTATCTTTTTGAGTCTAAAGATTCACATGTAGCTTATCACTTATCATAACTAAAGAAATCCATAAACATAACTATCTGCCTTCAAATGAATCAAAGACCTCAAAGATTAACATATAATGTCCATAATTGAGAGGGACATCTAGATGCCTGGACAGTCACCAAAGTTCTTTTATAATGTTGGGGCATCTATGTTCAGCCCACAGGCCATTGTGTGTTGGCACACTTCTCAGTGAAGCAGGAAATTTTAAACTGTCCACCTGTATTGGCAGTTTGTCAGTCACTTTACTTGAGTTCTGCAGAATGTCTAGCAGACTCTTACATGAAGAATCCTGAAGGACTGTCCCATTATGTTTTGCCAAATTCAGCAGCCACTTTCCTGTGGGTTTTGCATGTCCAGGTTATACAGCATTCAGTCAAACAGTCCAGGAAAGAGTAATTTCTTGCCAAATGACTATTATCTGCCATGTTGAAGGAAAGCTCTATAATGAGTTTCCTCAATGCATATCTAACTCTCTGACAAAATTGGTGTTTCCTGGAGAAGTTGTGCAATAAAAAACTCTAATAAATTATTTTAAATGTCATATTCTGTAGGTCTTTGAAAGGTTTAAAGTATATTTGGCACTTGAAATATATCTCTACATATCTAGAAAACCTAACATGATTATAAGTTTTTATTATCATAGGTGACTATCTATAGTCTACATATAATTATACATATATTCTTATTTTACATATCTATCCCAGTTCACACTTCCTCCCATGTCCCCCCGACGCCTGCTCCTGTCCCATTCCCCTTCCACTCCACAGGGAGTGTGATGCATTCCAGGAGGGATCATCAAAATCTCTAAGTCATGTGGAGTAGAATCTATGACCTACCTCTGGCCTTTAGGCTAAGGGAGTATTCCCCCATGCAGAATGTGCTCCGAAAGTCCTTTTGCACACCAGAGATACATCCAGGTTTAATTGTCAGAGGTCGCTTAGACTGCCTAGGCCTTCTAACTGAGATGCATATTCAGGAGTTCTGAGTTGATCTGATGCTTGTTTCCCACCTATCAGTCTGGGAGTCTATGAGCTGTCCCTTCTTCAGGTCAGCTGTCTCTATGGGTTTCTGTACCCTGGTATTGACCCCTCACTCTTGACCCCTCACTCTCTGAAATTGGATTCCAGGATATCAGCTCAGTGTTTAGCTCTGGATGTCTGCTTCTGTTTCCATTGGCTACTATATGAGGGTTCTATGATGGCATATTAGTTAGTTATTAATGTCATTATCAGGGAAGGGCATTTAAGGTAGCCCCTTCACCGTTGCTCAAATTGTTAGTTGGGGTCATCCTTGTAGGTCTCTGGACATTTCTCTAGAGTCACTTTTCTCTTCAAATCTATAAGCACTACTTCTATTATGGTATATCCTTTTTGCTCTCTGTTTTCGACCCCCTGACTCAACATTCCTGGTCCCACAGGTTCTCCTCTTCTCCACTTCTCTTTATCCTAATGCCCTCTCCACTCACTGCCCCCCCCCACTTGCAATATTCTCAGAAAAACTTGTTCCTTTACCCTTCTGTGAGGCACCTTGTATAAAATACTTAGAACCCTCCTTGTATCCTTGTTTCTCTGGCGGTGTGAATTATAGGCTGGTGATACTTTGCTCTATGTTTAAAATCCATGTATGAGTGAATACATACAATGTTACTCTTTTTGTGACAGGGTTATCTCACTCAAGATGGTTTCTTAAAGTTCTATTCCTTTGCCTGATTATTTCAAAATTCCATTGTGTTTGTCTACTGAGTAGTATTCCATTGTGTAAATGTACCCAACCTTCTTTATCTTAGTTGCTTCCAGGTACTTGTTATTACAAACAATGCTGCTATGAACATAGTTGAACATATGTCTTTGTTGCATGGATGTGGATCTTTTGGGTATATGTCTAAGAGTGGAATTGCCAGGTCCTGAGGGTAGACTGATTCCCATTTTCCTGAGGACCAGCCATACTGATCTCCAAAATGGCTGTACAAGTTTGCACTCCCACCAGCAGTGGACGGGTGTTCACCTTTCTCCACTTCCTCTCCAGGATAAGCTGTAATTGATATTTCTAAATTTAGCCATTCTGGCAGGAGTAAGATGGTATCTCAGAGTTGTTTTGATTTCCATTTACGATGGTGTGGATGTTGAACAGTTTCTTAAGTGTCTTTCAGCAATTTTGGATTCCTTTTTTTGAGAATTCTCTATTCATTACTGTATTCCACTTTTTAATAGGGTTATTTGGTGTTTTGGTGGCTAGTGTCTTGTTTTCCCTTCCATATTTTGAAGATCAGCCCTTTGTCAGATGTAGGATTTGTGAATATCTTTTCCCAGTCTGTGGGATGTCATTTTGTGTTGTCAACTGTGTCCTTTTCCTTAAGCAAGCTTCTCAGTTTCAGGAGGTCCCATTTATTTATTGTCCATCTTAGTGTCTGTGCATGGAGCCTGAGGAGGAGCTGAGTGTGGCCCCGGTCCGTGAAGTCTGTGAGGAGGCTGGAGTAAAAGGGACCTTAGGAAGGTTGGTTGGAATTTTTGAGAACCAGGAGAACAGGACATACGTGTACGTGCTTATTGTCACAGAAGTGCTGGAAGACTGGGAAGACTCCATGAACATTGGAAGAGAGAGTGGTTTAAAATAGAAGATGCCATCAAAGTGCTACAATGTCACAAGCCCGTGCAGGCACGCATCCTACTTTGAGGCGCTGAGGCAAGGCTACTCTGCCAACAACTGCACCCCTGTCGTGGCCACCTCATACTCCACTTCTGTGTCAGGCATCAGATGACTGCAGACTTGCTGTAAGAGCCAGAGAGTGGAAACCAGACTGAAGTGTGGCTCTCGTCACCACTCCCTCACCCTCCTCACAGCCTCCTCTTTGACCCAGACATGGTGGGCAACAGAGAGGGGTACACTGAGGCGCTGCTGGGTTGTGGAGTGATGTGGGTGGTGTGTGGGGTGATGGGAACTTCTTTCTCTTTTTCCTGAGGGTGGGACTGGGATGTAACTCACGAGTAATTTCCTGCTTGCTCCATTCCTCCCTCACTCACCCTGCCCTCTGAGAGAGGAACCCTGTTCTCTCTCCCATTTTGGGTTCTGAAGCGTTCCCATTTGCCTCATCCCAGCCTAGCCAGGTATTTTCTCTAAATTTTTATTTTTCATTAAAAGACACCCATGTGAGATGAAAAAAAAGAACAAATACACATAAATACACAAACATACAATAAAAACAACTAAGATTCAAAGATAGACATTACCATAGGGTAAAGGGCTGGGAAAAGATCTTCCAATCAAATGGACCCAAGAAGCATGTATCTATCCTAATATCTAACACGTTAGAGTTCAAACCAAAATTAATCAAAAGAGAATAAGACGGTCATTTCATATTCATCATAGGAGAAATCCATCAGCAAAAAGTGTCCATTCTGAACATCTATGTCCCAAATACAAAGGCACCCACATTTGTAAAAGAAACGCTATTATAACTCAAACCTCATATAAAACATGAAACAATTATAGTGGGAGACATTGATACACTACTCTCACCGCTAGACAGCAACACCAGTCAGAAACTGAACAAAGAAACAAAAAATCTAATAGAAGTTATGTCTCAATTGGGATTAACAGACATCTATAGAACATTCCATCCAAACACAAAAGAATTTACCCTCTTCTCTGATTTCTCTGCTCCACATGTAAACTTCTCTAAAATCAACCACATACTAGGTGACATAACAAATTTCAACAGATTAAAAAAAAAATGGGAATAGTTCCCTATATCTTATCAGACCACCATGCTTTAAAATTGGAATTCAACAACAACACAAATCTCAGAAACCCGACAAACTCATTGAAACTGAACAATGCGCAATTGTACCATACCTGAAATTCACATAGAATGAGGACACAACATACTAGTACTTAGGGGATTTCATTGCACTAAGTGCCCCTATGAAGAAAATGGAGGAAAATCACATTAGAGAATTAACAGCACAAATAAAAGCCTTAAAACAAAAAGATGCAAACTCACCCTGAAGGAGTAGAAGCCAGGAAATAATCAATTTGAGGGCTGAAATCAATAAAGTAGAAAGCAGGGAAACAATACAAACAAATCAATGCAACAAAGAGTAGGTTTTTCTAGGAAATCAACAAGATAGACAAAACTGTATTCAAACTATTGAAAAAGGAGAGAGATAACATGCAAATTAACAAAATCAGAAACAAAAAAGGACACATAACAAAGGACACAGAGGACATCCTGACAATTCTCAGGTGATACTTTGAAAACCTGTACTCCACAAAATTTGAATTCAAAGGAAATGGAAAATTTTCTGGATAACTGTTACTTACCAAAATTAAATCAAGAACAGACAAACAACTTAAATAGATCTATAACCTCTAATGAAATAGAAGCAGTCTTCTAAAGCCTTCCAACCAAACAAAGGTCAGGGCCAGTCGGCTTCTGTGATGAATACAACTAGAAATTCAAGGCAGAGCTAATACCAATACTACTCAATTTGTTCCACACAAAAGAAAGTGAAGGTTCAATACCAAACTCTTTTTATGAGGCCACAATCACCTTGATACCCAAACTTCACAAAGACAAAACTAACAGAGAAAACCACAGACCAATAACTTTGATGAACATCGATGCAAAAATACCCAATAAAATACTGGCTAACTGAATCCTAGAATACATCAGAGAAATCATCCACTACAACCAAGTAGGCTTCATCCCTGGAATGCAGGATGGTTTATCATACAAAAATCTATCAATGTGATCCACCATATAACAAAACTGAAAAAGAAAAACCACAGGGTCATATCCCTAGATGCTGAAAAAGCCTTTGACAAATTTCAACACACTTTCATGATAAAAGTCTTGGAGAGATCAGGGATAACAGGACCATACCTAAACATAATAAGAACAATAAACAGCAAACCAACTGCCAACGTCAAACTGAACGGAGAGAAACTTAAGGCGATTCCACTAAAATGAGGAACAAGACAAGGCTGCACACTCTCTCTCTATCTCTTCAATATTGTACTTGAAGTTCTACCTAATGCTATAAGACAACAAAAGGAGACCAAGGCAGTGCAAATTGGAAAGGAAGTACTCACACTTTCTCTGTTTGCAAATGATATGATAGTTTACATAACCGACCCAAAAACCTCTACCAGGTAACTCCTACAGCTGATAAACACCTTCAGCATACTAGCAGGATACAAGATAAACTAAAAAAAAAAAAAATCAATAGCCCTACTTTTTTCAGATGACAAATGGGCTGAGAAAGACATCAGAAAAATATCATACTTTACATTAACCACAAAGAACATAAAGTAACTTGAGGTAATGCTTACCAAAAAAGTGAAAGACCTATATGATAAGAACTTTGTGTCTTTAAAGAAATTAAAGCAGATACCAGAAAATGGAAATATACCCCATTCTCTTAGATAGGTAACATAAATATAGTGGCAATTTTGCCAAAAGCAATCTATAGATTCAATGCAATCCCCATTAAAATCCCAGCTCAAGTCTTCACTGACCTTGAAAGGATAATAATCAACTTTATATGGAAAACAAAAGACTCAGCATAGCCAAAATGACCCTGTACAATAAAAAAAAATCTCAGGAGGTGTCACTATCCCCGACTTTAAGCTCTAGTACAGAGCTATATATAATTCTGAAAACATCCAGGTATTGGCACAAAAATGGACAAGCAGACCAATGGAATCAAATCCAAAATCCTGATATTAACCCATACTTACTAACTCCTGATTTTTGACAAAACCACTAAAAGTATACAATGAGAGTAGGAAAGCATCTTCAACAAATGGTGCTGCCACAACTGGATGATGGTGTGTAGAAGACTGTAGATAGACCCATGTCTGTCACCATGCACAGAAATCAAGTCCAAATGGATCAAAGACCTCAATGGAAATCCAGCCACACTGAACAGCTTAGAAGAGAAAATGGGCAGTATCCTTGAACAAACTGATATGGGAGGCCACTTCCTGAACATAACTCCAGTAGCATAGACACTGAGATCAACAATTAATACAGTGGCCCTCCTCAAACATAGAAGTTTCTAGAAGACAAAGGACTCATTTGACAAGACCAAACAGCAGCCGGCAGACTGAGAAAATATTTTCACCAATTCTACATCTGAGAGAGGGCTGATGTTCAAAATATACAAAAATATACAAAGAACTCAAGAAACTAGTCAACAAAACACCACATAACCCTATTGTACTCCACAGCTAGTTTTCTTGTGTGACTGAAACACAGAACTGTAACACAATTCACACCAGATTTCAAAACTGAAGTTCATCTCTATGAAATACTTAATCATCTTCTGACCAAAGCAGAAACTCTACGTGAAAGTCTACAGTGCAGACACTGAGTCCCTTTGGTCCACTGTCCTATTCTGTGACCTGAGATTGCCTGTTATAGGGCAGCAGTAGTTCGTTCACTAACATAGGTTACCTAGAAGCCAAATTATCTGATGTCAGAGAGGGCACTCTGGAAGTTGAGAACTTTTCCTCCACTTCTATCAAATGGAACACAAACTCCACTGCTGCTTCCTATTATGCCAAGAGGTTGCTGATATGTGATGTGATTTCTGCAGGGCCACATACAGAGTTACTCCATGGCCTCAAGTGTTGCCCCTGTTGCTGTTTCTGCTTTCTGCATTTACACGTCTTTAGTCTACACATCGACCTGTAGCATCTAGCAGCAAAGGCCTGGCCTACTGTTCTTTCCATTCTGCTTGTTCCACCTGCCCTCATGCTGGCAAGTACTTGACAGGGTTCCAAGGCTCTTCAGCTATGTCCTGTTTTCTTTTCATTTCCCAATGCAGGCTGTAGTTTAGTTCCCATAGCCTACTGGCTCAGGGCTCACTGCTCACTGCTCAATGACTTCCTCAACTAACACCTGAGGCTTAGCTCTTTTCCTAGCTCAGGTCCACCTTACAGACTGGGGAGGCTTTGAAAATTTGTGCCCTGGCTCAGCTGCCTCTCCTGATGAGGAGGTTCTACTTGGGAACAAAGTTGGGCATCTCAGGAAAGCTCCAGGTCACTGGGTCAGAAGTAACATAGAGCCCAGTGACCTCCCTGTAGTACACAGGACCAGTTTCTATGTGTGATCAAAAGTGCTTTCATTCTACTAGAAAATCAGAGTGTCTGTGTATGAAAATGGTGAGCAAGAACAGGGTATGGGGGCAGGAGAGAGAGAGAGACAGAGAGAGAATGAATATGTGTATTCAAAAGTGCACATGACCAGCAAGGTGGAGAAAGATAAATTTATGAAAACATGTCAAGGTAAATATTTAAGAAAACTGAAAAAAAAATGATAATACTCAACATTCTTAAATGTTTAGACAATGGAATATTCAAACCAAAATAACAGTTATTTGATGTTTTAACATGATACACTCCCATGTTTATTTCAAGCCAGATGCCATGCCACTGCCACATTATTCATTTTCTATTTATACTGTTTTATGAAAGTGGCCACCTCTTACCTTCAAAGGAAGGCAGTGACATTGTTTATGTGCATCACTGAGGTATTAGTGTATAAAGCTAAAAGGCCAGAGCTGTTATGTAGCTATTGCCAAAGAATCATAATTTTCCTCCTTGACTTAGAAAGCAAAAGCAACTTAGGAGACTCAGAGGGCTTAGAACCTGGGATTCAGAAGGTGCTTCCCCAGGGTTATGAATAACTGTGGAGAGGAGATTCTTCAGTGGAGTTGCCTGTCAACTGAGTAGGGAGAGCTGAAGATGCAGGTCTGGTGAGTCATCTGTTGCCTGTGCTCAGTTAGGCTTTTACTCATGGTCCCCAGAAGTAACCCTAATAAACTTGCTGATTCACTGAGAAGGGCTTGAGTTAATCTGTATCTAGATGTTTTCTGGAGTGGACAGATACATTTGTGTTCCCCAGAAAAGGATACATGATGTTTGCCCAGGGGAAATACCAGACAATGTATATCACAGACAACATGATGTAATAAATATTAGTGGTCACAGCTGTAACCTAACCTGCTTAGCACAACAACTTAATGATCTAAGAATAGGCATTTGTTAGGTTGGTAAGAAGCCTGAGGGGCATAGAGGACACATGACTTGGCTAAGGTCATAAATCTACTGGCAGAACTGTGAGAAGATGGGCTCAGGGCCCTGTGACTGCATATTTATTATTAATGCATGCAATTTAACTAATTCTCAATAAATGGCTACTCTGATGTTACAGTCAACAAAGACCAAAAGGTTTGGAGAGCTGAGAGCACTTTAACATCCCACATGGAGATGCTTGGAGTTTGCCCTGCTGGTTTTAGGTCTTGCTTCTTGTGAGGAAACACTATACCCCTTTTCCTCTCTTTAGAAATGCTAATGTGTACCCAATATGTTGGAGGTATGTGATTGCCTTTTTGCTTTTGCTTTTACATGGGCTTACAATTAAGAGGTTGCATTGCATCTCAGAAGAGGCTTTGAACTTGCAAACAATGTTGAGACTGTAAGACTATGTGGATTTTTGAAGTAGAATTAAATATATTCTGCATTGTTGTATGGATATAATCTTATAGGATCCAGGGAGTGGAATGTGCTGGTTTAAATAAGAATGGCCCCCATAGGTCCATATATATGAATGAATAGTCATCAGGGAGTGGGACCCTTTGGTGAAGATTAGAGGGATTAGGAGGTGTGGACTTGTTGGAGGGAGTTTATCACTGGCTTAGAGCTTTCAGAAGTTGCTTTCTCAGACTGCAGATCAAAATGTAGCTCACAGCCATTGTTCAACACCATGTATGCTAGTTAACATGCTCTCCACTACAATGATAGTAGACTAAACTTCTAAATCTACAAGCCACCCTCCAATGTGCCCCAACCAGCGGGGAATAGTTATTTGTGGGTCAAGGTGGGCTACAACCTGAAAATAATGGGAGAGAAAGAAGGAATGAGACCAAGCAATGCTTGTCAAGGTCTAACTTTATTAGGCACAAAGAGGGGTTTTTAAAGCAAAGCAGGGAGGAAATGGGGAGGGGTAGCTGTGCTGACTCGGGGGGCTCTGGTATTTTCCCAGGCCAAAAATATCAGACCCTAAATGTCTGCTTATCTCAGTTCCTGGCGTCTTGGTTCATCTCAGTTCCTGTGTTGAATGGAACAGACTGCTTTTTCAGCAGTTTTCTGTTTTACCAAGATAAGGCTCAATTAGAGTTTTAAGGTATAAGTAATTCTGCAAGAGGATGTGACTCAAGGCCGGCTCCCAACATATCCCCCTATTTAATTATTTTTTATGGAGGGTCTGTCTTAGGCTATGAGGTGAGCTTCCACAATCGGGACCCTGGGGATGGGCTTGTCACTATGTGACTAACCGGTAGGGTGCATTCACCCTCAGCACTCAAGGACATAATCAAAAATCAGGTGAGAAACTCGGGCAAGATGAGTGGCCTCCTGAGAGAAGGTCCTAAGCTACTCCCGTCGTTATGGGACCTACAGCCGAAGAGGAGGGTCTACATCTGCTTTGCGGCACCGCTATACTCCCATCATTGATGTCTCCATATTTGAGAGAACCAGGTCCTCTGTTGTTCGAGTCCTGTGAAATCAAGTCCTTGTCTAGGGGGATCAGAATTGGCATTGTCACCATCCTCAACAGGTTCCTCAGAGGAGTCCTGTTCCTTTTCCAAATGCTGATGGTAGTGTACAGACATAAGTTTTTTGAGTATGGAATCAATTTGAGTTTTGACTAATTGAGTATTCTCTGGAATGCCCAAGGCCCAAAAGTCAGCAGCAGCAACAATACCACAAATGGTCCCAGGAAAGAAGGAAGCAAGGTAGAAAGCCAAGGGGAGGTGGAAAACCAAATTTTATACCAGGACTCTGCTTGTTCCTGCTGTCGTTTACATTCCTCAAGACTTTTCTGTACTCTATCCAAGCTGTCTTCCACTAAGCCAGTCTTAGCATAAAAGCAACATTTCTCTTTTAAGGCTGCACAAAAGCCACCCTGTTGCAAGAATAATAGATCAAGCCCTCTTCTATTCTGTAACACAACTTCTGCTAAAGAAGTATGTGAATCCTTTAGATTTTTTAGTCCATATTGTAATTCTTTAATATCTTTGTCTACTGCCACTGTGAGTCAATTGAAATGGGAGTTAATCTATACCAGAGAGGCTATTCCTGTCCCTGCCCCAACAGCTCCAAGACCTAGAATAACAGCCAAGGTAATGGCAGTTACTGGTTCTCTTTTTACATGGCTGGAAGTATCTCGCATCATTAAACTGAACAACATCAATGAAAGATCAGCTTTGGACTACAAACTGCTCAGAATAATTTTGAGGTGTCCTGCTGAGATGATCCAGCCTCACAGACAGACTCCTGTAGCCAGGACTTGAGTCAAGCCCCGCACTTTTCTTTTATGCTTAGACTGAACAAAAATGAAACAGCTCAACAGTTAACCAATTTTTTTTTTTATTTTCAGGATCCTCTAAAGATGCTGTCACCCCCAGAGAGCAGGAAGTAACTTTAAGAACATAATACCCACATTCCTAAGAGGTAGGGTGGGTGGTTTTTTGGTCACTCATTGGGTTAGGGATATTTGTCATTGTTTAGGGGTATTGGTTACAAAATGTTGAACAAAGAGGATTAGATTCATTGTTTAGGGGGATTGGTTACAAAATGTTGAACAAAGAGGATTAGATTCATTGTTTAGGGGGATTGGTTACAAAATGTTGAACAAAGGGGATTAGATTCATGGTTTTTTCTTGAAAAAAAAATACTGATATGATAGAATAAAGAGGATTATTGACTCTATTCTGAAAGGAAAAAAGGGAGGATATAGATAAGGTAAGATGAAAAGGTAGATTATTGAATCTACTTTTAAAAAGCAACTGCTAGTTTTAAATATTTTACATTGATTGGATTTTGTATATTGCTTACAATTCTGTATATTGATACAAATTTGGGATTAGGTTAAAACATACTGTACATATGTATCTAATCTTGTTCAAGGTAATGAAAATTTCTGGTTCTTGAAAGTTATTATTACCAACTATATGGGACAATAAGGAAATGTAGGTTAGTAATTAGTCAACTATTACAATCCAACTTGTACTCATATTATGCATTTTATCAAGGACACACAGAGATATATTTTAGATAGACAGGTCATCTACAGAATATGGGATTTAAGGTGTCTTAATAATATAGATTTTTCTTCTTTTTTTTTTTTTTTTTTTTTTTTTTGACACTGAGACATAACTACTCCTGGCAGCACCAATCTACTACAGGGAAGATGATGGGCACTGAAAAAGCTCCATGTGGAGTTTACTTTCTTTGTGACAAAAATAAGTCACTAGATAAGACAGTGCCCTTGCCTCAATTGCTGACAGTGCGCTATCCTTGGACAAACAGGACATCAAAAAGAGTGACTGCAAACCTTGCCAAGACAAGGTGGGACAGTCCTTCAGAATATCCTGCTTCACAGAAATATCTGTCAGATATGCTAGACCTGTAGGCGAAAGATGGATGCCCCAATGTTGCAAAAGAACCTTGAGTGAACTGTCAAGGCAGCCAGATGTTTTTGTCATTTCTCAAATTATTTGGAAGTTGCTTGTTTGCACTTCCTGCTTAGTTAATAATATTTTTGTCTCAGGTCTCTGAGGTAGTTGAAAACTAGATAGTAGAGTATAGCTTTCCTTGTTTACCAGACTCAGAAAAGAAACTCACTAAAGAAATGTAGAGTGGCCACTCGGAGTTCCTGCGGGCAAGATCCCTGACCCCCAAATCCGGGCCCCTGCCAAAGAAGGAGGTCTCAGCTGGAGAGCACCAGTTTCCAGCGAGATCCCACTACCCTGCAAAACCTTCTCAAGTTCCAGCCCAGCCCTCGTCCTCTTCTGCCGGCTATTGGCCAGAGGTGAGTCTGGGCCCAATTGGGGCTGCCTGTCCCCTTCAACCTCTTTTCCTCCCTCCCCCGCCTGAACTCCCTGGATTGGCCCCTGATCCTGCTGCTCCTGTTTCCGGTCCCCATCTAGAGCGCCCTTGGAGCTCTGATACACCCCCACCCATCCCCATGGCCAGACTACCCCCCCACCCTGTGCCCTACCCCACCTACGGTCCTGCTGCTCTGGTTGAGCACTGGGACAGAGGGTGGAGCCAACAGTCCACCCTACTTCGGAGATCTCTCAGAGCAACTCCGAACAAAGGAGACCTGACTATCCACGCGGGACCACCTGTAATTTCCACCGGCTTGGTCTCTGACCCCGCCTCCAGTCCTCTGCTGGAGTCCCGGGCCCCTCCCAGAGATCCGCCTATCTCTGCGGGTCCACTCGGAGTTCCTGCGGGCAAGATCCTTGACCCCCAAATCCGGGCCCCTGCCAAAGAACGAGGTCTCAGCTGGAGAGCGCCAGTTTCCAGAGAGATCCCACTACCCTGCAAAACCTTCTCAAGTTCAAGCTCAGCCCTCGTCCTCTTCTGCCAGTCATTGGCCAGAGCTATTGGCCAGAGCTATTGGCCAGAGGACCACTGTAAGTACCTGCTGGCATCTTCTTCTGGATCCTCATCCTTGACCCCATCCCTGGATCCCTGTCTGCAGAGAAACCTCCTAGAGAGCTTGGACCACACAGAACTACAGACATTGAATCTTTGATCCACATAAGCCTATCGGGGGAAGGACCATAGAGAGAGGGAAGAGACACCACCAACACCTATTGGAAGAAACTATGGGAAGAAGGCAATACAAGAGAACACCTAACAACAGAAAGACAAACATGACACCACCAGAATCTAGGGAATCTACACCAACTAGAATGGAACACAACAACAAAGCAGAGGAAGCAGAATGGTACGACTTAAAAATCACCATCATAAAAATGATAGAGGCCCTCAAAGAAGATATGAGAAAATCCCTTAAAGAAATGGAGGAAAAAACAAACAAAAAAGTGGAAGAAATGAACAAATTCCTTAAGGAAAGTACAGAAAGCCAAGAAAAAACAATTAACCAGGTGAAGGAAACGGTCCAAGACTTGAAAAACGAAATTGAGAAAATAAAGGCAACACAAATGGAAGGAAAGCTGGGAATTGAAAAGCTGGGCAAAAAATCAGAAAGCACGGACACAAGCATTACCAATAGAATTCAAGAGATGGAAGAGAGAATCTCAGGCCCAGAAGATAAACTAGAAGAAATAGATTCATCGACCAAAGAAAACCAAAAATCCAACAAATCCTTAACACACAACATCCAGGAAATGTGGGACACCATGAAAAGGCCAAACCTAAGAATATAGGCATAGAGGAAGGTGAGGAAGCCCAGCTCAAAGGTGCTGAAAACATATTCAACAAAATCATCGAGGAAAACTTTCCAAATCTGAAGAAGGACATGCCCATGAAAGTACAAGAAGCATACCGAAGCCCAAATAGGCTGGACCAAAGAAAAAAGACCCCTCGACATATAATAATCAAAACACCTAGCATACAGAATAAAGAAAGAATATTAAGAGCAGCGAAGGAAAAAGGACAGGTAACATATAAAGGCAGACCTATCAAAATTACACCTGACTTCTCCATGGAAACCCTCAAGGCCAGAAGGTCATGGATAGATGTTCTAAAAGTATTAAGAGAACATGGATGCCAGCCTAGGCTACTATATCCAGCAAAAATCTCAGTCAATATAGATGGAGAGAACAAGATATTCAATGACAAAACCAGATTTTCCCAATATGTATCTACAAATCCAGCCCTACAGAAAGTATTGGAAGGAAAATTCCAACACAAGAAAGGTAACTACGCCCACAAAAATGTAGGCAACAGATAATCCAACTACACCAGAAACCTAGGGTGAAGCAGAACAAATATTTCACAATACCACTGCCAACAACAAACCTAAACCAAACAAGCATCAACAATCAATGGACCTTACTCACCCTCAACATTAATGGTCTTAACTCACCTATAAAAAGACACAGGCTAAAAAAAAATGGATACGAAGACAGAATCCATCCTTCTGCTGCATACAAGAAACATATCTAAGCTTCAAAGGTAGATATTACCTGAGGGTAAAGGGTTGGGAAAAGATTTTCCAATCAAATGGAAATAAGA
Source organism: Phodopus roborovskii (assembly GCF_943737965.1). Taxonomy (NCBI): domain Eukaryota; kingdom Metazoa; phylum Chordata; class Mammalia; order Rodentia; family Cricetidae; genus Phodopus; species Phodopus roborovskii. Next base: position 69,351 of record NW_026126748.1, on the reverse strand, counting down.
AGCAAGCAGGCGTAGCTATCCTAATATCTAACAAGTTAGACTTCAAACCAAAACTAGTCAAAAGAGGTGAAGACGGTCATTTCATATTCATCTCAGGAGAAATCCATCAACACAAAGTCTCAATTCTGAACATCTATGCCCCTAATACAAAGTCACCCACATTCGTAAAAGAAACACTACTAAAACTCAAAGCTCATATAAAACCTCACACACTTATAGTGGGAGACTTCAATACACCACTCTCAACACTAGACAGGACCACAAATCAGAAACTCAACAAAGAAACAAAAGAATTAACAGAAGTTATGTCTCAACTGGGGCTAACAGATATCTATAGAACATTCCATCCAAAGACAAAAGAATATACCTTCTTCTCTGCTCCACATGGAACCTTCTCTAAAATCGACCACATACTAGGAGACATAACAAACCTCAACAGATACAAGAGAATAGGAATAGTCCCCTGTATCTTATCGGACCTCCATGCTTTAAAATTGGAATTCAACAACAACACAAATAGCAGAAAACCTGCAAACTCATGGAAACTTAACAATGTGCAATTGCACCACTCCTGGGTCAAAGAAGAAATAAAGAAAGAAATTAAAGACTTTCTAATATTCAACGAGAATGAGGATACAACATACCTGAACTTATGGGACACCTTGAAAGCAGTGCTATGAGGGAAGTTCATTGCACTAAGTGCCCATATGAAGAAAACAGAGGATAGTCACATAAATGAATTAACAGCCCAACTGAAAACCTTAGAACAGAGAGAAGCAAATTCACCCCGCAGGAGCAGACGCCAGGAAATAATCAACTTGAGGGCTGAAATCAACAAAATAGAAACCAGGAAAACAATACAAAAAATCAATGCAACAAAGAGTTGGTTTTTTGAGAAAATCAACAAGATAGATAAACCTTTATCCAAATTAACGAAAAAGCAGAGACAGAACATGAAAATTAACAAAATCAGAAACGAAATGGGGAACATAACAACAGACACAGAGGAAATCCAGACAATTTTCAGGTCATACTTCGAAAATCTGTATTCCACAAAAATTGAAAATTCAAAGGAAATGGACAAGTTTCTGGATAACTATCACTTACCAAAATTAAATCAAGAACAGACAAACAACTTAAATAGACCTATAACCCGAAATGAAATAGAAACAGTCATCGAAAGCCTTCCAACGAAAAAAAGTCCAGGGACAGATGGATTCAGTGCAGAATTCTACCAGACAATCAAGGAAGAACTAATACCACTACTCCTCAAACTGTTCCACAAGATAGAAACAGAAGGTTTATTGCCAAACTCTTTTTATGAGGCCACAATAACTTTGGTACCCAAACCTCACAAAGACACAACTAAGAAAGAAAACTACAGACCAATATCCCTGATGAACATCGATGCAAAAATACTCAATAAAATAATGGCAAACCGAATTCAAAAATACATCAGAGAAATCATCCACCATGATCAAGTAGGCTTCATACCTGGATTGCAGGGATGGTTTAACATACGAAAAATCTATCAACGTGATCCACCATATAAACAAACTGAAAAAGAAAAACCATATGATTATCTCCCTAGATGCGGAAAAAGCCTTCGATAAAATTCAACACCCTTTCATGATAAAGGTATTAGAGAGGTCAGGGATAACAGGAACATACCTAAACATAATAAGAGCAATATACAGCAAACCAACTGCCAACATCAAACTGAATGGAGAGAAACTTAAGCCAATTCCTCTAAAATCAGGAACAAGACAAGGCTGTCCTCTCTCTCCATATCTCTTCAATATCGTACTAGATGTTCTAGCTAATGCTATAAGACAACAAAAGGATATCAAGGGCATCCAAATTGGAAAGGAAGAAGTCAAACTATCTCTATTTGCAGATGATATGATAGTTTACATAAGCGACCCAATAAACTCTACCAGGGAACTCCTACAACTGATAAACACCTTCAGCAAACTAGCAGGATACAAGATAAACTCAAAAAAATCAGTAGCCCTACTTTTTTCAGACGACAAAGAGGCAGAGAAAGAAATCAGAGAAACATCACCCTTTACAATAGCCACAAGCAACATAAATATCTTGGTGTAACGCTTACCAAACAAGTAAAAGATCTATATAATAAGAACTTTATGACTCTAAAGAAAGTAAAGAAGATACCAGAAAATGGAAAGACCTCCCATGCTCTTGGTTAGGTAGGATAAACATAGTAAAAATGGCAATCTTACCAAAAGCTATCTACAGATTCAATGCAATCCCCATTAAAATCCCACCACAATTCTTCACCGACCTTGAAAGGATAATAATCAACTTTATGTGGAAAAACAAAAGACCCAGGATAGCCAAAACAACCCTATACAATAAAAGAACTTCAGGAGGCATCACCATTCCTGACTTTAAGCTCTACTACAGAGCTATAGTTCTGAAAACAGACTGGTATTGGCAGAAAAATAGACAGGTAGACCAATGGAATCGAATTGAAAATCCTGATATTAATCCACGCACCTATGAACATCTGATTTTCGACAAAACAGCTAAAATTATACAATGGGGCGAGGATATCATCTTCAACAAATGGTGCTGGCACAATTGGATGAGGGTGTGTAGAAGACTGCAGATAGAACCATGTCTGTCGCCATGCACAAAACTCAAGTCCAAATGGATCAAAGACCTCAACATCAATCCAGCCACATTGAACCTCTTAGAAGAGAAAGTAGGAGGTACCCTTGAACAAATTGGTATAGGAGACCGCTTCTTGAACATAACTCCAGGGACACAGACACTGCAAGAAACAATTAATAAATGGGACCTCTTCAAACTTAGAAGCTTCTGTAAGGCCAAGGACACAGTTGACAAGACCAAACGGCAGCCCACTGACTGGGAAAAGATTTTCACTAATCCTATATCCGACAAAGGGCTGATCTCCAAAATATACAAAGAACTCAAGAAACTAGTCAACAAAACACCAAATAACCCTATTAAAAAATGGGGTACAGAACTGAAGAAAGAGTTCTCAATGGAGGAAATCCAAAAGGCTGAAAGACACTTAAGAAAATGCTCCACATCCTTAGCTATCAGGGAAATGCAAATCAAAACAACTTTGAGATACCATCTTACCCCTGCCAGAATGGCTAAAATTAGAAACACCAGTGATGACTTATGTTGGAGAGGATGTGGAGAAAGTGGAACACTCCTCTACTGCTGGTGGGAGTGCAAACTCATACAGCCATTTTGGAGATCAGTATGGCGGTTCCTCAGGAAAATGGGAATTAGTTTACCACAGGACCCGGCAATCACCCTCTTAGGCATATACCCAAAGGATTCACATCAATGCAACAAAGCCATCTGTTCAACTATGTTCATAGCAGCATTATTTGTAATAGCAAGAACCTGGAAGCAACCTAGATGCCCCTCAATTGAAGAATGGTTAATGAAGATGTGGCACATCTACACAATGGAATACTACTCTGCAGAAAAAAATAATGGTATCTTGAAATTCGCAGGCAAGTGGATGGCACTTGAAGAAACCATCCTGAATGAGGTAACCCAGTCACAAAAAGAGAAACACAGTATGTACTCACTCATATATGGATTTTAGAACTAGAGCAAATGATCATGAGCCTATAATTCACATCACCAGAGGAACTAGGATACAAGTTGTATTCTAAGAGATTCATATAAAGTCCCTCACAGAACTGGGAAGGGACAAGTCCCCCAGACCTCAGGTAAAGTGGGGGAGGACAGCTAATGGAGAGAGAAGTAGGAGAAAATGAGAGGGAGGAGAGGAAGGCATGTGCGACCAGGAGGTTTGACCCTGGTTAGGAATGGAAAATAGGAAAGAGAGAGAGAGAGAGACAGAGAGAGAGAACATAAAAGAGGGAGCCAGTATTGGTTTGAAGATAAAGTTGAACACAAAGAAAGGTCGAGGGAACTACAAGACTGCTCCCAACTAACAATCTCAGCTCCAGTGGAAAGGCTATCATAAATGCCCTTCCCGGAGAGTGAGATCAACAACTAATTCTCCATGGAGTCCTCAACTAATGCCTGTTGAAAACAGGAGCAAACACCCATACATAAACACTGAGTCGAACTAGAACCCAGAAGCAGATGGAGAGGACAAGACCATGCGGTAGAAGTACATAGAGACAGCTTACCTAAACAAGGAGGAGCTAAGGGCCACTAGACTGATAGCTGGGAAGCCAAAAGGGGACTGACTCGGACCCCCCTGAACATGGGTCTCAGCCAGAAGGTCTGAGCAGTCTAAGAGACCTCAGACAGTGGAGCCAGGATGTATCCCTGGTGCACAAAAGGACTTTGCAAACATATCCCCCATGGAGGGATAACTGCCTTATTCTAGAGATAGGAGAGAAGCCCTAGTCCCTACTTCATAGGACCTGTCAGATCTACATGACCCCAACTGGATGGCATTCCCCTACATATGGTATTGTGGTGGGTGGTTGGGAGGGGAGGGTGTTTAGAGTGCATGGGACAGGGCAGAGAGGGCAAAAGGGAGGGAAGGAGGGAGGGAGGGCTGGAGGGGAGGGAGGGAGGGAGGGAGAGGGAACTGGGATCGACATGTAAAATAATAAATTAAAAAAAAAAAACGCTTTGACTCCAAAATTTAAGTTGAAGAACAAGTTACTGGGGAAAAGTATTTCTATTTTTGTTTCCACAGAAAATGAAAAGATGTGGATTCCTTCCAGACTAATGTGGTTTGATCACGCCAGACCGCCTGAAACAGAGTACAAGCTGATCCTACATTCCAAACAGCTGGACAAAACAGCCCTACAGACTACAGCTAGGATATCTGAATATTCTTCGAATCCCCCCAAGACAGTGCCCCTTACCAGCAGGAAGTAGTTTGGAAAGAACGACGACCAAATTCCCAAGTATTGTGTATAAATGTTTGTTTTCATTTAATTGGACTTTGTTATATAAAATTAAATAAAAATAAATAAATAAAATAAAAAAAAGAAATGTAGAGTGTATAAGTTTGAGAGACAAAACAGATATTTTTAAGTTGGTAATGCAAATTAGGATAGAAAAAGTAATTTAGGTACAAGACTTTCAACTCACCAGGGTAGAATAGATAATGAAGTATTTTCTCTCAATTTGTCAAATGCAAATGGACTAGATATTGTTGATAAACTTATTGACTGTATATATTGTTTATACTTACTGTATTTAGTTTTTCTTATGTTAGTTGTAGCCTTTTTATATTAGACAAAAGGGGGAATTGTGATATATTATTTATGATTTATTAAAGCTTGCCTGAGTGTACAGAAAGCACTAGTTGGCTATAGAAGCCAGGTGGTGGTTCACACCTTTAATCTTACCACTTGACAGCCAGAGGTAGACAGATGTCTGTTAGTTCAAGGCTACACTGAGCTACACAAAACTAATCCAGCCCTAGAGAGAAACAGCTCACACAAAGATGATCTTAGTAGTTGGGATCACATGCATTTAATCCCAGCACTATCGAGGTATAAAAAGCAAAGGGTCTCATGTGGAGATTCATTCTCCAGTCATGCTGAGGATAGGCAGTAGTCGGAGGCTTGGTGGAGAGCTTGTGAGACACAATCAGCCCTTTTAGCCTGAGGTAGAGGTAAGAGCTAGTGTCTTGGTTGCTTTGCTTTTCTGATATTCGGCTTCAAGCTTGAACCCCAGTATCTGTCTCTGGGTTTTTACTTTTTGTGTTACACACAGTGACACACCTTCCCCAAACAGTCCCCACACCTAGGGCCCTAGCATTCAAACCTGAGCCTATGGCAGCCATTCTCATCCAAACTACCACACCAAGTAAAAAAGTCAAGAGTTGCCTGCAAAGGAGCCCACCTGGTGCAGTGCAAAGTGGGCTGATGAGGTTGGATACCAGAAAGAAGTTTGCTATAGTCTTAGATTCTATACCTTGAAGAAATGATTCTTTAAAGGAGGGATTATTTACTGAGTTTTGATATAGGATCACGGATTATCTATGACTACATGAAAGCACTATGGAAACAATGCTGTCCCCAGACAAATACCTAACACTTTCATGAGTCTAGATTTTGGTCACTCTCTTCCCCATAAATGAGGGACAGAACAGGTCCAAGAATCTGCTGCTCGGAAGGAGGTCCTGATGCTGACTGTGTAGGTCCTATTAGTTCGAATGAGAATGTCCCCCACAGGCTCAGATGTTTGAACATTTGTTTCCTAGTTGGTAGCACTGTTTGAGGGAGGTTTAGGGGGTGTGGCCATGCTGGAGGAAGTATATCATTGGGGTGGGCTTTTGAGAGTAAAAATGCTTTGCTTATTTCCAGTTTTCTCTCTTTGCTTCATGCTTGTGGTTCAAGATATGAGCTCTTAGCTTCCCAGCTAAAGACTTTAGCACCAATCCCATTTTCACTCCCCATTCCCTGTGTGTAGAATTGATACCAGACAGGATAGTTTTGCTTGACTGTGCTCTCTACATACAGGGCCTCATACTACAAACGTCCTACTTCAACTGATTTTCTTCCTTCAACAATAGGAATGTTTTTTGTTTTAGTCATGAATGTTTTGTTCATTTTACTGTAATATTAGAGAAAAAAACCCATAACAGTCAAGACCATGACTTCATGAGTATTATCTATAAGATTACATCCTTTTAGTAAGATTCAAGCAATTAATGCAGGTGGCAAAGGCATACGGCTCCCTCCCTCTAAAAATTTCCAGTGAAGTTGTAATATGAGTGGTTGAAGCTCAAGATATACTATTTTAAAAACAGATATGCCTAAAAACTGTCCTGGCTTTGGAAAGGAGCTGCACTGGTGTGGTCTTTTACAGCCCCAAGCACTCTGTCATAGTTTTTTCTTGGCTCAAGGAAAAGGGGCTGGAACCCTGCTTCTTGCCGCTTGCCCCAGGCCACTTCCAGACAGACAGCTTGGTGGCTCCTGGCCTCTCTGGTCTCTGGTTCTTGTTGGAGCCTGCTTGCCTAGGTCTGGCTCCTCTCCCAGAATTCCTATGCAGCCCGGATTTGTCCTTGCAGCACAGCTTGGATAAAACTGTCCAGTAGTCTCTGCCCTCACCTCTGCTTATCCTTGGGAGGTTGACTGCCTTTCTGGCCCATTCAGTAGCATTCTTTGTATCAATGCTGTTTGACACATACTTCTAACTCTGATACTATGGGCTGCTGCCGTGAGACAGAAGTTGAAGTAACAAGGTGCTCATTTCAGAGACTTGTGTATCTGCTTGTGATTACTGTCTTCAAGAGAAGAATAACCTGGCTGGATCTAGGGAGGGGATGAGACCTGTGGAGCTGCCCCAGGCAAACTGTCTACACCAGGACTTTAAAGTTATGAAGAATGGTTCATTAATGTTCTTTGACATTACTGAGCTTTGGGTGTTTGGTTGCATAGCGATAGCTGACTGATACATGGACACAAAGCAGCACCCAGATCCCACCTTGTATTTGACCTAGACCTAGAATGGAATTACTGTGTCTGAATTTTCATTAGCATGCTCATTGTCAGGCCAGTAATATCACGGGGGGAGGGGGGTTAGGGGGGCAAATGGACTTTAGGGAGCAATCTACAGCTCTCATCCACAACTCCATGATCTCCCTCCTACTTTGCAGAGCTGGGGGTGGACGAGTCAGGATGAGATTTAGAGATTTCCGCCATCCTAGGGACAGTGGGCGGTGCCAGGCCACATGCCCCTGCTAATGGCACAGCATTGGAATTTTCACGTCTCTGGAACTCTAGGCCCCTCTGTGTGTCACAGACACCAGTGCTTCCCACATTCCTTCCAACTGCCCTGACGCTTTCTGACAGCCATTTGGAGCTCTTCTTCTTTCAAGCTCACCTAACTTTCTTTCCAGGAAGTGATGGTCTGGAGGGGGCTCCAGTATGTGCCTTGGTGAGCTGACACTTGGCACTGCTAGTGCTTCTCATATGTATGAGGTGAGGTTTCTAACTTTAGCCGCCGAATAAGATTCTCTGGAAAATAATGGGACAGATGGGTCCTATACAGACACATGGAAATGGATACAGAACCAGGGGTACACAATGGGAACTGGCTCAGGCAGTTGAGGTTACAGTTTTTTTTAGAAATGTCTCCCACAGGTTCATGTCTTCATAGTTTGGACCCCAGTTGGTAGCTGTATTTTGAAGGCCCTGAATTTTTTGGAGGTGGAGTCTGGTTGGTGGAACATGTCACTAGGAGTTGAAGGTGATACCTACCCCCAACCCTGACTGGAGCCTCAGCTTCTTTTTCTATCAGGATGGAGTAGCCTCATGCATCCACACCGTGAATTGCCTCTGTGTAGTCCTTGTAAGGATGGACTGAGAAACCCCTGAAACTGGGAGCACAAATCAACCCTTTCTTCCTAAGGCTACAAGGTAACTTATAAAGTCATGGAGGCTGAAAAGTCTCCAAATGTGACACCTCAGCCTGAGAACCAGGAAGGTGATTCAGCATGAGTCAGGAGCTCCACTGTCCAAGGGCAAGAGAAGGCAGTATCTGGGCCTCAGAAGAGACTAAACTGATCCTTCTTCTACTTGGAGATGGGGATCAATGTGCTGTGTCAGCTAGACTGCATTTGGGGTCCTCATTTTTAAAATGAGTGCTAGGAACTGAATTTGGGTCCCCTGGTATTACTCTGAACCACTGAGCCATCTCCTCAGCCCCATTTTTATTTTTAATTATGTGCACATTTATGAAATGTATGTGTGTTCTGTGTGGGGGTTATGTGCATATGAGTGTAGGTACCCTAGAGGCCAGAAGAGCTGGAGGATCCAGAGTGTGTACTAGAAGCTGAGATCCAGTCATCAGAAAGAACAGCAAGTGTGCTTAACCTTGGAAACATCTCCTTAGCCTCCAGGGATTCCTGTTATGGAATGAATGTTTGAGGAAGTTTCCAGAGAGGCATAACGTGACATCTGTTCAAGTGTGGTTGGTGAGGCTGAAGAGATGGTTCAGTGGTTCAGAGCACTGGCCATTCTTCCAGAGGACCCAGGTTCAATCCCCACCACCCACATGACAGCTCACAACAGTCTGTAACTCCAGTTTCAGGGGATTTGACACCCTCACACAGATAGATATACATGCAGGCAAAACCGCAATGCCCATGAAAATAAAAATAAATACGTGTAGTTGACGCATTCTCTGGATAGGGGTTCTAGACCGACTGAAAAGGAGAAGCTGTGAAGCCGGTCCAGAGGCAGAATTCCTTTTGTCTGTTTCCTGGCCTGTGGGGATGATGCTGCTGTGCCATGCTCCTTCCGCTATGAACTCTGTCATGCCTTCCACACCAAGAAGAGCTGTCTAAAACACAGCTAATGCCTTCTACCTCTGGGCCAGTGGTTGGATTCCTTATGGAAGCATTGGGAGAACAAGGGAGAACTTTCTTGGAAGAGAGCTGTATTTGTGTAGTGTGGCACGCCCTCTCTAAAGCCAACCACTTCAGATACCAGTCCATTGCCTTTAGACTGGAGCTAGGGCTGAGTCAGCCTGCTGTAATTCAAGCTCTGTGTGATCTGGGGCTGACCGCATCCAAGAGGAGAGGGCGGTGGGCAACTGCCCACAGCCATTTCAGGGTGGAGTTGAACCAGTGACACTGTGACTGACATGGCAAAAACAACTTAAGGAAGGGAGCATTTGTTTTGCCACACCATCTTTAATTTAAGTGGCCTTGGTAAGCTGTTTGCACATGTTGAGGCTGACTCTAAGAGAAAGACAGACTCACCTTATCTCAGATTCAAACAGGTTTACCCCACTTGTCCTAGGAGACACTTTCCCAAGGCAGGCCAGTCTCATGCTTTAGTGACAGGGAGAAAGGAGAACACACAGCTATATTGCACCCTTGAGAACAGCTAGAAGGTTATTCTAAGTGTTATTACTTTTATTTCTCCTGTGATATAAAATGCCTGCGGTTGGAATGAGGAGTTGGGAGGCTCATCAGTGGAGAAAAAGATCCAATGCCCTCTTCTGGCTGCCTCAGGCTACTGCACACACATGATGCAAATAAACTCAGGCAAACACATATACACAGAAATAAAATGAATAAATGAAATACAATTTTAAAAAGAAAGGTGTCAATTCTTTTAAGGAGTACGGTCAGAAACATTTCTAAGACATTCTATTGGTCAAAGGCAGTTTAAATTGGGGCAGGGCATTACACCTCTTCATGGGAGGGACTCCATGCACAGGCTGCTGTTGTTGGAACCATTGGAGACACCTGCCACACTCTACAAGAGTGTTACTTCATGGCAGTATGAGTTTTCTTTCTGACGTAGCCACAGAATGATTCTGAAACTGTTCCTAGTGCAATAGATAGTCAATGAATACATGGGGGTAAGAATAATGTTTCCAACATTCAGTCCATATTCGGACCTTCTCGTGGACCCCCTAGGATGAGCAGTGTTTGTAGGGGAAGGTGGGATGTGATGGCTCTGCTTCCCGGCCTGTGGTATAAGTCTATCTCACCTCTCCTCACATGCAAGGAACACAAGGAGATCACAGTGAAGAAGGAAAAGACAGACTTCACGGGTTCTCAGCCAGACTCTAGCCAGTGGGAATCGCTGTTTCTTCACCTGTAAATTATGTGTGTCTCATGAGGTACCTGAGCTTCTCAGTTGTGCATTTTTACAGATGTGCTAATTGCACTTTTGTTCCTTCATTTCTGCAGGGCACTCTGTTGTTAGACTCTCCTAGGTTCTGGGCTGCAGAGGAAAGAAAGTATGGTTAGTTCTTTGAGAGACACACAAATAAGCAGGCCCTCTTAATCCATTTTCTGTTGCTGTAACCTGATTCTTGACACTTTTTCAGAAAAGAGCTTTCCATGGCTCATAGCCTCGGTGTTGCACCTGGTTGCTTCTGCTGAGGGCTTTGCTTCAGGCAGGGCTAGTGGGTCTGTGTGGAACCTAATGCCAGTCTAACGGATGCAGTACCGCTAGAGGGCGCTCTCCTTCCTAGTGAGCCTCCGTGACCCACCAGCCTTCCTTCTGTTAGGGCCTATTTCCCAACTAGGCTGTGCTACGTTTTTAAGCCTCCACATCAGTTGTGATGAAGATGAACCAAATACAAGCCAGAGCAACAGGTGCATTCCCCAGCATATTAGAAGAGGGCAGATCGCACCATCTTTCGCACCAGACAAGTTCAATAGACTTCCCTGACAGTTCTGGCCCTGACTGAAGAAGAATTCACCTGCATAAGGTTAGAATCCTGCTAGGTTTCAACCTTGGAACAAAAGGCTGAGGTGCCTCCTTAACATATCAAAGCGGACCTGGCTGCCAGGTTCTCCCAGCATCCCTCTGTCCCTACCTGTTTCAGGGCTCTTCTGGCTGGAATATGGCCCCCTATCCTGAACTCTCCAGACCAGGGGGCTACACTGCCCTTCCTTACATAGTCCAGCCATTTTGGTTGCCCACTCTCTTTGTACCTTTGGCCTCCAGGCTGCTGCACCTGGTTCCTGTCTCTCCCCTCCCTTCTCCCCAACATGGCTTAGGGGCATGACCATGTCCCTGTCCCTGCCTCTGGCTATGCTCTCCCATGTATCTACAATAAACCTCCTCTATCACATCAGCCATGTTCCCTTCCTTTCCTTTGTTATTCCTTTTTTCATCCATTTGCTGTGTTAAATAGACACCTCAGTCATTTGTCCCCCGGTTGAAACCCAACAACACCAAAGTCCCCACGGCTATGATCCTGGTTTAATTGGGATGGAATATGGCTGTGTTGACCTATTTTAGAAGCTGTCAGGCAATTTCATGTGCTTCATAAGTCCCTGCTTTGGATTTCCAGTCACTGCTAGAAGTCCTGGTCTCCCCTTGACTCCATTCCATCATGCAAACGAATGTTTGATTTCCGCTTCAAAAGGCTCTTCTCCTACAAAGTCTAGGGAAGTCCCTTGCTTGAGAAGGAGACAGTTAGCCTTCATGTCTTCCCAGCATGTGAGGACTTTTCTCTACCCTGCCCCTTACTGGAAAATAGGACTAAGCAGACTGTGCAGCCTGGGAGGACACTGCCAGCCCTGGGCAGAAGACAACAACTCCCAGTTTGCTCATCGCCAGCCTTGTGAGGGCTAGACCACCCAAGACTGTGGTGTAGATTTGTCGTTACCACCACCCCTCCTGCAGCGGCCCCCTCTCCAAAGCAATACCTGACCCAAAGGGCGGGGACGTGGGAGGAAGTACAAACTCAAAGCTCAAACGAGAGCTCATCATCGAGTAAGGAAGAGAATGGTGTCCAGAAATGGGGAATTCTATGGGGATTCCTGGTGGTCCCTGCAGAGGGACAGTGAGTGACTTTTGTTGTTTTTATTGTCAATACAGCCAAGAGTGGCCAGAGGAGTGTCAGATTGCCCTGTGGCTATGTCTGTGGGGAACTGTCTTGGTTGTCTCATGATGGGGGAAGACCTAGCTCTCTGTGGGTTTACCATCACCTCTGGATAGGTTATCCTGGCTTGTGACAGTAGGGCTGAGCAATAGGCAGAGAGACAGAGACAGACAGAGATACAGAGAGGCAGAGTCAGACAGACAGGCAGACACACACACACACACACACACACACACACACACACACACACACAGAGCATCATTCTTCCAGGTTCCCTCCCTGAGTTCCTGCCCTGACTTCCCTCAGTGACTGATATCACCTGGAAGTGTAAACTGAAATAGACCCTTTACTTTTGGTCCTGAGACCAAAGGAAGCTGAGAAGGTAAACTGAAAACAGGAAGCCTTCTCTCCATTTGAAATGCAGCCAAGCCCAGCCTGGAGGTAACCCTGGAGGCAAATGGAGAGGAAGGGAGCCAGTGACAGCCCCACCCTGAAGTGGATGGGAGGAGTCAAGAGTAACACACCTTGAGGGCCCAACCTTCATTTCTTCAAGTCCCACAGTCCCTCTCCCAACCCAAACTGCACCAGCAGCAGGGGACAAAGTGCTCAGCCTGTGGGGGGGGGGGGGACCATTCTAGATTCAAACCACAGCACAGCACAAACAAAAAAGTAATATGAGAGGAAATGAATGAAAATGAATACAAACACAGTCAGTGAATTCAGAGAAGGAAATGTGCTGAGATGTACAGGTGTCCTGGAGGTTCACGTGGAACAAAGCCTCACCAGAGAACAAGAGAGATACAGAGGGCAAATCCTAACACCCAAAGCAGAGGGGCATTAGAGAAAGAGAAAGGGGGAAATATCTATAAAGGGAAAACAAGAGTTGAAAAATTAATTAAAGAGCATTTTCTGAGCTTCAGAAAGACTTGATTAAAGGGGCTGATAAAGTTCCAGGAAGGATTAATTAAAGAAAGGCATATACTTAGACAGACCCTGGTGTAATTCCAGAATTATAAACTCCCAGGTAAAAGGGGCTACTTACAAAGGAGAGGAAAATTGGTTACTGGTCTAATGTGGTGGCACACATCTGTAACCCTAGTAGTCAGGGAGCTGAGGCAGGGGAATTGTGAATTTGAAGCCAGTGTGGGAAGTTAGTGGGATCTTGTTTAGAGAAGAAAAGGGAAAGAAAGAGGAGAAAAGGAAAAAAACAAGACAAGGCAGAGGGAAAAACATCAGGTTAGTTATTGAGTTTTTCATCTGTTTCTCTGAAAGGTGGAATAACAGGATGGAGAACAGACTCCTGGGTGATAAGGACAGCGGCCCAAGATTCCTTACATATCAGGGAAATGGATTGTGAGATGTGCCGACCAGTTTTACATCACGTTGACACAAGCCAGAACCATTGGGGAAGAGGGGACCCTGAACTGAGAAAATGCCCCCATTAGGCTGTCCCGCAGGCAAGCCTATGCTGCATTTCCTTATTGATGATTGATGTGTGAGAGATCAGCCCATTGGTGGTGGTGTCATCCCTGACCAGGTGTCTAGGGTGCTATAAGAAGACGTGATGGCTACGAAAACCCCATTTTATGCCAGGCACTCATTCTACATTTCTAGAAGATAAGTTCTAGGCAATTCTGACTCCTTGCCCCCCTTGTCCCCTCCCTGGAATGATGTAACTGCTGTGAGATAATTAACTGCCTGCTCTGGGTTTTATAAATGCATTTATCGCTGTGTACCAGGGAGAGAGACAGTTACTCGCTAGCTGGGGGGGGGGGGGGAGTAAAGCAGTTTTTCATACAGCTGCAAATTCCACAGAGATGAGGTAATCGTGGTCTCCACCTTAAAAAACCCTTCTCTTAGCCCCTTCCGGGTGGCACACTTTTGATTCAACTGCAAGACTGTTGTCCTGTTAGCAGTATTAGTAGATTCATCTAGTTATAATTTGGAGTGAGTTTGTGGTATATTCCCAGTGGTTTCGAACTCTGTTTCCTAGACTGTGATGTGGAAGTAGAAGATGAAATAAATGCTTTCCTCCCCAAGTTGCTTTTGACCATGATGGTTTTTTTGTTGTTGTTGTTTTGTTTTGTTTTGTTTGTTTGTTTTGATTTTTCCCCACAGCAAAAGTAACCGAACTGACACAAGAGAATTCAAAGCTGTCTGAAGACAAAGCTGGAGATGTGCTCATCCCCAAAGAGGTGAACTGGCACTCAGTGAGAGAGAGCAGACCCTGACCTGGGATGGAGGGAGCATCAGGAAGGGAAAGGAAGAAAGCAAGAGAGATAATGGCTTCGAAAGGTAAGAGAAGCAGCCTGAAAGCAGCACACTGTGGGTGGAGATAGATACGTCCGGTTTGACAAATAGCTCCTCAGACACTTAGATGATCTCTTCAAGAAGTGGATCTTGGGACCAGAGAGCTGGCTCAGCAATTAAGGGTACTTACTGTCCTTGCAGAGAACCTGAGTTTGATTCCCAGCCACCACATGGCAGCTCATAACTGTAATTCCAGTTCCAGGGGATCTGGTGCCCTCTTCTGGCCTTCATGGACAGTGCACACACATGGTGTGTATACATACATGGAGCCAAAGTGCTCATACATGAAACATAATGTATTAAATTAAACTATTATGCTGGGTTAAAAACATTTCCCACAATATTTGGTTTCATTTCTCACCGTGCAGTGCTAATAAATCTTTCATTTACATTATGTATGAAACTCTGTAAGTGGATTCACTTCAAGGAATCTTAGCTTAGACTCCCTGTACAACCTAGGATAAAGGCAGTGTCCTTTACCTCTAGACCCTGCTGGATAAAGATGTAGGAGATTTGAATAATGCAGTTAGGACCTTAATTTAGGAGTTGAGTTTAATTGAGGGTAAGTGATTAACATTAATTAGGATTGTAAATTTTATTCTATACTAGAGAACTGGCATTTCCACTGTATCTCTTTCTGTCTCCCTGCACATCTGTAAACATCAAAGAGGTTATTGTCTGCAAGCACAGTCCTAGGCAGTGAGAATGAAAGCCACACTCTCTGATCATTTTCCAGTTAAACCAGAAAGAGATGATTTAAAAATGACTCCTCATGTACAGTCACTGTGGAAAACAATATGGTAGTTCCTCAGAAAACAGGGAAATTATTTATCTCAAGATCCCTCTATACCCTATTGGGCATATACCAAAAAGATTCCCCATCCTACCAGAAGGACATTTGTTCAATATGTTCATGGCAGCTTTATTCATAATAGCCAGAACCTGGAAACAACCTAGCTGTCCCTCAACTGAAGAATGGATAAACAAAATACGGTGCATTTACACAATGGAGTATTACTTAGCTATTTTTTAAAATGCCATCATGACATTTGCAGGCAAATGAATGGAATTAGGGAAAAAAAAAAATACATCCTGAGTGAGGTAACCCAGACCCAAAAAGGCAAACATGCTATGTATTCACTCATAAGTGGATATTAGCTGTAAAGGATAACCATGCTACAATCCACAGACCCAGACAGGCCAGATAATAAGGAGGGCCCAAGGGGGGAGACACATGGTTCTCCTTGGGAAGGGGAAATAGATTTTGTGGGTGGACTGGGGACAGGTAGGGATAGGAACAGGAAGGGTTAGGTGGGGGTGGAAGGGATGAAGGGAGAGAGTACTGGGAGAGATGGCTGGAATTGGTGTGTGTGTGTGTGTGTGTGTGTGTGTGTGTGTGTGTGTGTGCAGTGGAAACTCCCTGGAGTCTATGAAGGTGATCCTAGTGAGGGCTCCTAGTAATGGAGGATAGGAATCTTGAACTGTTTATCTTCTGTAACCAGGCAACTTCCAGTGGCGAGACTGGGAAATCAACCTGGCCACAGAACCTCAGATTTATAATCTGCTCTGCCTGGGGCAATGGTGGTGCACAATTTGTGGGAGTGATCCAATTTGAGGTCCATGCCAGCAATGAGAGGGAGCCTGTGATACTGCCTCGATGAACAGGAACTGGAGGCGGATAGTCTAGAGACCTAGGATAGAACCATACACTACTGGCAAAAATAAATGAATAAATAAAAAATTAAAAAAATCAGTGAACTGACTCCTAATGATGTTCTGCTATATATAGATTGGTGCCTAGAGAGGCTGCCTCCTGTAGATGATGGGAGCAGATGGAGAGACCCACCACCAAACATTAGGCAGAGAGAGAGAGAGAGGAGAGGAGAGAGGCAGAGCCCAGTAGGAGGTCTTCGCTGTGCTCCTCCCCTCGTAGCTTGGGGAACCCTGTGGAGGAGGGAAAGGAGGAATTGTGGCAGCCAGAGGGGTTGAGGACACCTGGAGAGCACAACCTGTTGCATCAAGTAACCAGGGCTCATGGGGACTCACAGAGACTGAAGCAGCAATCCCGAGCCTGCATGGTCTGTGCTAGGCCCTCTGCATACATGCTATGGTGTTTTGGGGTGGCCGTGACTCTTCTGCCTGCTCTTGGGACCCTTTTCCTCCTCCTGGGTTACCTCACCCAGCACTGACGTGAGGGCTTGTGTCTGATCTTACTGTATCTTGCTGTGCTGCGTTTGGTTGATGTCCTGGGGCCACCTGCTCTCTTCTGGGGGGAGACAGGTGGAGAGGGACCTGCGGGGGATGGGAGGGGAGAAAGTGGAGAGGGAGAAGCTGTGGTCGGGATATGTTATATGAGAGAAGAACAAATAAAACATTTTAAAAATGGCCCTTCCCTGAATGAGAACAAACTTGTGACTGTTAAAAATTAAGCAGCTTCCTTAATATCTGGGTCACAAGGATTAATAACAACATTTACCACAAAACAAAACAAAACAAAAAACCTAAGGATGCAGGCAAAGTTTCAGTCAGAGGAAAATTTACAATAAAAAATACAAATAGAAAAATTATTTCACTTTTTTAGAGAGGATCTTACTATGTATCCCAGACTGGCTTATGATTTTTTTTCTTTTTCCTTCTTCATTTTATATATCTGCATGTGTATTAGTGTTTTGCCTATATGTATGTCTGTGCACCACATATGTACCTGGTGCCTGTGGAGGACAGAAGAGGGTGCTGCATCCCTTGGGACTGGAATTATAGACAGTTGTGAACCTCGATGTAGGAACTGTGAATTGAACCCAGTCCTCTGCAAGAACAACCAGTGCTATTAACTGGTGAGATGTCTCTCCAGCCCCCAAGTTTCTCTCTCTCCCTCCCTCTCTCTTTCATATTTTTATTTGTATGTTATTTTACCTGTATGTATGTTGTTTTACCTGCATGCTTGTTTGTGCACCATATGTGTGCATTGCCACTGGAGTCCGGAAGAGGGCATCAGATTTCCTGAAACTAGGGTTGCAGATGGTTGTGTCACTATGTGGGTGCTGGGAATGGAACTCAGGTCTCTTAGAAGAGTAGCCAGTGCTCTTAGCCCCTGAGGCATCTCTCCATATCTGATTTCTAACTCTTGATCCATCTGCCTCAGCCTTCTGAGGCATGGACCACCAAATTAGCTCTGCTGAAGACATAGATGAGATTAAAGAAAGAAGAGTAGAAAAAGATACACACAAAGCAACAGTAGGAACAAATTAATAAGTACAAAAACTTTCAGACTTAGAAAATGAAAACAATATAAAGACAAATGAATACATATGTGTATTGTGTGTGTGTGTGTGTGTGTGTGTGTGTGTGTGTGTTCTGTGAGACAGTTCAGTGGGTAAGAACCCTCACCACAGGCCTGAAAACTGAGTTGGATCCTGGGACTCACATTCAGGTGGATGAAGAGAACCAGCTCCACAAAAATAATGTTTCCTGACCGCTACTAACCAGCTATAGCACACATGCGTGCGCATACACCCAATCATTTACAGCAGCAAATTTACAGTCAGGAATGAAAGGAATCAGTTTAGGAGGGCTGACAACTGTATCAGAGCTGACCAACAAACAACCAGAGAAAAGCCAGAATGACCGTCCACAGACATGACATATTTTGTAAGTGACTCCTTAATCTTTGCATAAAGTCTGAAAGTGGTCTCCTTTCAAATGCTGAGTCTTTACAGTTAATATTATTCTTTAATTTTAAGAAGGATTTATTACTTTTTATTTTGAGTGTATGAAATTTTTGCCTCCAAGTATGTCTGGTGTTAGTGGAGGCCAGAAGAGGACATCAGATCTTCTGTAACAAATAGTTGTTAACTGTGATGTGGGTGCTGGGAACTGAACCTTGCTCCTCTGAAAGGGCAGCCAGTGCATTTAACCACCATTGCTCTGGCCCCCTAATATTATCTAATATTATTCTTTATTGAGTTCTGGATTTTGTGGCCATTGTGTAGGGATTACCCCCCCCTTCCCATTTCCATCCCAGATCATTTATTGTGGGCATTAAGAAAAAGCCATTCATCTTGACCTACTTATTTGGGATAAAAAAAAAAATCTTATCAAATCATCTTTAAACTTAAAACCATAAACAAAACAAAACAAAACCCTTTAGCACCTGCATGCAAACATAATTCTCTATGGCTCCACTGACAAGCAAAGACCATGTGGAACTCACAGCCAGCAAGGACAGAACCTCAGTCCTACGAAGATATGAATGAATTTGGAGGCAAAGTTCCCCTCCCCCACCACCCTTGCCAGCACGTTCAGATAGGAGCCAAGAACTTGACTTCATTCGGCCCTTTTAAAATACTAAGTAAGCAAGCCAGTTGATTTATACCACATCCAGAATCCTGACTATGGAATCATGATGCAGGTAGACATCATCCTAGGCACTGAGTCCATGCTAGTTTTTTATGGTGGGGAAAGAAAACTAATAAATGTCCAGAAAAATAGACTCGGGTACCAGGGGGCTGGACAGAAGTCTCGGCTGTTAGGAGCACTTGCTGTTCTTGCAGAGGACACAGGTTTGATTCTCAGCACCAACATGGCAGCTCACAGCTAGGTTCCCTTGGACTCTGCAGGCACGCGCGCACACACATACACACACACACACACACACACACACACACACACACACACACACACACACAGTAAGACAGAGATATGATAAAGGCAGTGTTGTCCTGGGACGGAACCCTGATTAACGTGTAAGATTTTGAAGATGTGGTGAGTCTTCAAGTCACACTCTTTCTTTATAGGTACAGCGGCCCTGTTAGTGTCCATAAACATTTCTGCCTAACTGAGATCCAGGGAGACCCAGGTGGTAAGGGGATCCAGAACAGAAATCTGGACAGCAGCAGAGCTACCATGGTCCCAACATTATCTCCCCAAATTCATTCTTGGCATTGGGGTGTGGCTCATGAGTAGGTTCTTGCCTAGAATCCCTCAGTGAGAGGCTGGGAGTGTGGCTCAGTAGCTGGCAGAGCATGCACAAACCCAGGGGTAATAACTAGCACCAAAAAAGGAAAGTTTTACTTTCTTATTTCTCTGCATCATTCGGTATCCCCTTGGCATTTGTGAGGAGTTGGTTCCATGACTACCCTGAAATGCCGAAATCCCTTCTATAACCACCCCCCAAACCCTTGCACGTAATGGTTTGGCGTTTGTATGTAACCTTTGTGCACACTCCCATGTTCTTTAAGCCCCTCTAGGTGACTTCTGTTGCCTAGTGCAATGTAAATGGCTGCTTAATACATTGCTTAGGGAACAATACAGAGGCAGTTTTGGGGGAGAACATTTTTCTTCTTCCTTTTTTTTTTTTTTAATTCGAGATAGGGTTTCTCTGTATTGTTTCGGAGGTCATCCTGGAACTGGCTCTGTAGACCAGGCTGGCCTCGAACTCACAGAGATCCACCTGCTTCTGCCTCCTCAGTGCTGGGATTAAAAGCTCCAGGCTGGGGGGGGGAGAATATTTTTCATCCGCCGAATCCAGGGATGATTCCACATATACTCAGGGCCAGTATTTTGTTTTTATTTCAATTACCCCTTCCTTTTCTAAGGGCCACCGGGGACTTTGTAATATGCACACAGAATAGTGCAAAACTTGTACAATAGGCTCCCCAGTTACAGCCAGAGAAGCCCCAACTTCTGGCCCAAAGTGTTGACCTAGGCTGTGTTGGCCCAAGCCAGTGGGCTGCGGAGTAGCGATTGGTTCAGGCCTGATGGGTCTTTAGCCCAGTTTCCCCCTTGCATGGGGCTTTGAGGGTTGGGCACACTGCACTCTTGGCTAGGTGGGCTTTTTATGGCATGGCCAGAAGAGGTCTTAGTAGGGCGAGGCTCTTTATTTTTAGCCCCTTAAAGACTATAGCTGTGGCATTATCTCCAATGTCACTGACTAACAGGTCCAAGTCCACTTTTTTTTTCCCTTCTGTGCCCCTTTCTCCTTCTCTGACTCCCCCCACCCACACACACTCTACCCCCTTGTGCTTTCAGTTCCACCTTGCTTGCTTCCCCTTCTTTCTCTGTGGAACAGAGTCCAGGGCGCGCTCGGCTCGTAACTCTCCATCAGCTCTTCTGGAGCAGAGGATCCGGCTCTGCACTGATGCTGTTTGGCTCAGGGTGGCCAAAGGTTTGATCTCCAGGGGGTCCCAGTGAGCCTGGTTTAGCCTTTCTGCAGCTCCTTACTTCCCCCACCCCTCGCTCAGTGTTCAGAAGCGCTCTGGGACCTACGTGCCTCCGGTCCCATTTATCACAGCGCTGTGGGCCTGGCCTAGGCTGTTTTAAGTGTAAAAGCCCAGCTGGGCGGTTGAATGGCAGACCTCAGTCCCTGTCTCACCTTGTGCCACCATCGGAAGTCGAACGAGGTGGCGCCGGGCGTTCTATAACCCGCCAGGGTAGGGCAATCCAGCCTGTTTTGCAGCCCGGGGCTAGCCAGCGCTGAGTCCCCGCAGGGGCTGATTGCTCCTCGGGCTCCCTAGCAGCAGCCCAAGCCAATCAGCGCGCACGCGCCGGGAATAGCAGGCGGCAGCTGCAGAGGGGGAGGGCAGGGTGAGACTGAGAGGAGGTAGGTCTCCTGGGCAGCAGAGCTGCTGGCCTTGACAGCCCAGCTCCTGGGGGGGTTGCACCGCGGGTGAGCTCCGCAGATCCGGCTAGGGCAGCGCTCCCTCGCGGTCACGGGTTCGCAAGGCATCTGCTGCCATCTGGTGGCTGCGCTCCTGCAGCTGCGACATCAGGACTAGAAGGGCTTGCAGGCCCTGAGACATCCCTGCACCCAGAGCTTCCCCATTCACACCACACAGCCAGCAGTGTCCACGATGCCACCTCTAGCCCTGTTCCGGATTTTCCTGGCAGAGGGAGAAAGCAAGCATCCCCAAGAAGGCCTTGTGCACAATGGTCGGTGCACAGAGATGCAAGGCAAATTTGGTATGTCCCAGCTAAGAAGCAGGAGGCAGGGCCTTTCACCTGGATGGATTCAGTTCAAGCCTCAGGTCAGAACACACTAACAGTAGACTGGGTGTTTTAGAGTCACTATTGCTGTGATGAAAAAACATGACCAAAAGCAAAGTGGGGAGGAAAGGGTTTATTTGGCTTACATTTCCCCAGTGGTCGGTCACTGAAGGCATTCAGGACAGGAACTCAAGCAGGGCAGGATCCTGAAGGCAGAAGCTGATGTAGAGGCCATGGTGGGGGAGGGGGGTGTGGCTTACTGGCTTGTTCCTCATGGCTTGCTCAACCTGCTTTCTTATAGAATCCAGGGCCAACAACAGCCCAAGGATGGTCCCACCCACAGTGGGCTGGGTTCTTCCCTATCACTAATAAAATGCCCTACAGTAGGATGTCATAGCTGCGTTTTCTCAATCGAGGTTCTCCCCTTTCAGTTAACTTTAGCTTATGTCACAGTGACATGAAACACTGGGGTAGACTGCAAGTTAGGGGATGAAACACACACACACACACACAAAGAGAGGGGAGGGAGGGAGGAAGGGAGGGAGAGGGAGGAGTGTGCACTTGGTCATATCATGGGTTTTCTTTCTCCATCCTTTAATTGGGGATACCAATGCTGGCTTCCACCCCCAGGTTGGGTAACTAATAATATGACTCTACAACGCTGAGGACAAATCTACCGGCTGTCCTGAGCCTCCTAGGTCTTTCTTCCAACTGTAAGCTGATTTTCAACCAGTCTGCAAGCTCTCACAGCTCTGTCCAAACCTTGCGACTCTGCCTCCTGCCTTATAGATAAGGCTCATTCTCTGCCTCTAAACCCTCTCTCCAGGGTCATAGACTAGAAGGTCCAATGTAGAACAGATTGTTTTCTCTGACGCTTTTCAATGTGGCTGTACAGGGGCAACTGGCTCACCCCCACTAATAAGACATGGTAGGAGGACTTAGGTGGTAGTGGGGCTTGTCACCAAGCCTGATGAGCTGAATTTGATACCCAGGGCCCAGATGATGGAAGGAGAGGAGAGACTTCCTTTTCTGACCTCCACATATGCTGTGTGGCATGCACACAAACAATGAATTAAAAATATTAAAAAAGATGATGGTAAATTGCAGGACGGTAAACAGCTCTCAAAAAAGGACAGTCTTCAGGTGTGGTGGCACAGGCCTATGTTGCCAGCATCCAAGAGGCTGAGGCTGGAGGAGACAGAGATGCAAGCAGCCACTGTCCCAGAGACATGCGGGGCATGTGGATGCATTCAGTTCCAGCGGGCACAAGGCTTCCAAGGCTTCTCAGCATGCAGCAGGAGAGGAGCTACAGAGCCAGGTGTGACAGCTAGGTACGTCCTGGAGGAAGGGGGATGTCTGTCTCAGCCGCAGCAGTGCATAGTACTCAGGCTGTGAAAACGCCGGCTCTGATTCAAAGGTATCAAATATTTGCTTAGCTGTTCAACATTTCTTCAAATAATATACTCACAACTAATTCATATCTAGACTCGACGTCCTCATCTCTCTCAAGCCTCCCTCCTGGATTAGCTGTCTTGTCTATTCTCGGAGAAAATTGACCTACATTCTAAAAATAGGCCTTGGAGCCTGGACACTGGCATTTACCATGAGAGAAGACTTTATTTATTTATCTTGAGAGCTGTCCTCTGGGGACAGCTGCAGCCGAGCCTGGGGACACATTCATCAGACAGCTCAGGTACATTGCAGGAGGCTGAGACCACTGAGGTCTACGCTGCTTGCTGTCTTCCAAAAGAGGCTGTGCTATGTTCACAAGGGTGCCCTTTGCCATTTGCGCAGGGCAGGGCAGGGCAGGGCAGGGCAGGGAAGGGCAGGGCAGAGTGTCTCAGAGACAAGATCCTCTCTCTTCCTCTTGGGGGGTTAGAAGGCCAGGATGTCCCTGTTGCTTCCAGGACCTGGCAGAAATGGGTGCATGTAGGGGCTATGACTCCTAAAGTTAGAGCCCAGGGAACGCCTAACTTCTAGCTTTGCCCCCACCCCAGTCCCTTCTTGATACTCTCACAGTCCAGCTATCCAGAAAGCCGAAGGGAGCATTCACTTGGGGGGGGGGCGTATCTGCTTGTGGGGGAGGTGTTAAGAGCAGGTAGATAAGGGTGCAGAGGGGTATACAGGCCTCCTGCCTTCACCTGTGACCCTCCAGGTTGATTGATAACTGCCAGTCTACACAGATTCTGGCAGCTCTATTCCCACCTGAAGTTCTACCCGTGGCCTCCTGCATTACACAGAGGGAGCCAGGCAGCTCCATCTAGGGACCCATCACATGCCTGCCTCCTCTGTATCTACAGTGCTATCACTGAAGGAGGAGAGACTATGCCTTCCACCTTACCCTCCAGGCAGCCTCCTCCTCTGTGTTGCTCTTAATGAAACCAACCAGGAGTTCACTCCCAGATCCCAGGCTCTCTGAGCACCACCAAGCCCTTATGGCAAGCTCCTATTGTGTGCCCAGCTCCAGAGCTGATTCCTGTCTGTGCGCAGTCACTCCATCATTAACCAGTTAGTGCTGGTAGTTACTTCACCAGAGCTCTGGCATTGACCCCCACAGCCACAGAAGGCTAAGCCTTTACTGTAGACAGAACTGTGTTTCGAGTTGCCACCTTCCTGCTCAGGTTCTCATCCAGCTGGTGTTAAACAAAGTTCGCCCAAATGAAGAGTGTCTTTAGGAGGCATGTCCACTTGTGGGATAACTCCTAGTATCAGTTTTCACCAAGTTACAAAGAAATTTCTACTCTCCTAATCTCATATATGCAGTCAGCTAATGCAAAATGAAATTCCATGTGATTTTTTTTTGCTTATTTTTAAGTTCACTGGGCACATCGTGGCTCATCGGTGCTCTGACATTTTTTCTTCCCTCATTAAGAAAGATGCCCCTGGTGAGTTATTTGTGCTCGGCTCAGAGCAGAAAATAAATATCGCTAGCATCCACTTTTCTGTGCTCTCTGGGTGTAATTAAGAAGGAGGCACCTGCAGAAAAGGGAGACAGGACTGAAAGCAGGTTGGCGGGCACTGTTCACAAGATCTCCTGC
This sequence comes from Phodopus roborovskii, assembly GCF_943737965.1. Taxonomy (NCBI): domain Eukaryota; kingdom Metazoa; phylum Chordata; class Mammalia; order Rodentia; family Cricetidae; genus Phodopus; species Phodopus roborovskii. The sequence continues at coordinate 44,713 of NW_026126748.1, read as the reverse complement.
ATGGGGTGGGGCAGGCAAGTCTCCAGAGGGCTATGGAGTGAATCAGGGGCACAGAACCTCCCACTTGCAGGCTCAGTCCAGATCTGGGAGAGCGGACGAAGCCTGCGGACAGTGCTGTTTCTCAGACAGAGTCTGTGGCTGAAACTTTAAGAACGGCAAGGAAACGAGGAGGTGGAAGATGCTACAGAATGCTCAGCTCACCATGCTCCTGCCTTGTCTTCTGATCCTTAATGGCTGGGTGGACTTTTAGCTCCCAGAGGTGGAATGCTTTCTTGTCTGTCCCATACTATCTGGCACAGGGCAGGGCTCTGAGGCAGTGAGTGAAATGCTTATTGTCGCCCATAGATTATGTCAAATGGTCTCCTGTGCAATGTTCAGTTTCAAATCTGAGGTGGGAGAGAGTAAAGAGGGAACTCAGTGAACTCCTTGACACTTAGCCTGCCTGGGTTCATCCACAGAGGAGGAAGCAGCATTTTTGTGCTGAGAGTTCACCACAGATGTCCCTGTGTAATGCAAAATCAAGCTTTTGGCTTCTGTTCTTTTGACTTTTTCTTTCTTTCTTTCTTCTTTTTTTTTTTTTTTTCTCTGAGGCTGTCCTGGAACTAGCTCTTATAGATCAGGCTGGTCTTGAACTTAAAGAGATCTGCCTGCCTCTGCCTCCTGAGTGCTGAGATTAAAGGTATGTGCCGCCACCACCATCCGGCAAGCTTTTGTTCTTTAGGTCCTAAAAATAGGAAGTGAGTGATGGCTTCAAATTCCAGCCTTGGGATTCATCAGTGAGCATTGTGAGAAAACCCCTCAGCCTTCCCCAGGCTAACAACTTGGGGGATGGACACCCTGTTGGGAACCAGCAGTCTGCTGACCCCGCCCCCTGATGGGCGGGATGCTCATAGTCATGTCTTATCTACTACATGACTTACCTGGCTGCCAGTAAAGTTACACATGCACAAGTTTCCCTTTTAAAGCAAGCAGGCTGAGCGAACCTCCCTCTTGCTCCTTCTCTCTCTCCCTCTTGCTCCTTCTCTCTCTCTCTTCTCTCTCCCCTGCTTTCGGTTGGCCACCAGCTACCCCTCTTTCTCTCCCCTCTCTCAATAAACTCCACATGGGTGCTGAGTCTTGTGTTTGTGTTTCATAGGCAACAGCTGCAGCAAAAGAACAACACACCCTAAGTACTCAGGAGAGCTGCAGGGTCATATTGCCCTTGGACTAACAGTATTTATCTAGATGGTTGCTCCAGACCACAGGGGACAGGTTCACCAACACCACTGCAGCTCTTTACCTCTCTCAGAGCACTAGCAGCTACCTTATATCCTCTTTAGCAGAGTGTGGCCACCCTCCCCACCTTGCCTTGGGCATTGCTGAGGTTCCAAAGAGCCTCAGTTAGGACTGAGGATGTTGTTAGGTGGTAGAGCACTTGCCTGGCGTGCACAGGGCCTGGGCTTCTATATTGAGCAGTGAAAAAACAAAACAAAGGTAAATCTGGTGATGGTGTGTAGAAACTGATAGGCACCAGTCAATACTCATGGAAATAGCAAATCATGTTGTTAACTTCTGGGAGATCTCTGCAAACACCTCACCACTCTCCCTTGGCAGGAGAAGAAACTTTGCAGTCTTGGGGATCCCTCTAGCTGGAGGATGAGGATCCCAGAAGGACAAATGGTGCCCTCAGAAGCTGACACATGGGCCCTCCCGGCCCCTCCTTCAGCAAAGTCTCAGCCAGCAGTAGACCCCCCCACCCTCTGTAGATATGGAGTTATTGGTTCACAGAAGCATCTCTGGTCTTCCTACCTGCAGCCTGCAAATTCCGGCTAGCACTGAGAATTCGAGAGGCCCCAGCAAGCTTAGAGTCCTGCGACCAGGAGCCAGTGTTTCAGGTCTGGAGCAAAGGCAATCATCAAATTAAGTCATTCATTTCTGACCTGTCAGTCTCTGTAGATGAGCTGGGCCAGTCTGTCTGATTTTTTTTTTTTTTTTTTTTTTTTTTTTTAATCTCCAGCCGAAATTCAACCTCTGACCCTCAACATTTACGATTAGCTTTTGGGGGATTCCCTCACTCCATTTTAAACTTTCTTAATTTTTTTGCACTACCTCACCAAGGCTATCTTTTTTTTGTTTGTTTGTTTGTTTGTTTGTTTCTCTGTGGTTTTGGAGGCTGTCCTGGAACTAGGTCTTGTAGGCCAGGCTGGTCTTGAACTCACAGAGATCTGCCTGCCTCTGCCTCCCGAGTGCTGGGATTAAAAGCCTGTGCCACCACCACCACCGGCCAAGGCTATCTTTTAATTTTTTTTTTTTTTTAAAGATTTTCTTGTAAGCAGTCATGTGGATGCTGGGGACACATCAACATTCTCTAGAAGCTTAGTCAGTGCCCTTAACCACTGGATTATAAACTTCCTTTTTATTTTGTGAAGTAGGGTTTCTCACTACATAGCCCTAGCTGGCCTTGAACTCACTCCTGCTTCTGTCTCCAAGATGTTGGGATTTGGGACTTGTACCACCATGCCTGGTTTGGAATTAACCCCTTTTATTTGAGAACACATGCTCCTCAAACCATAGCTCCATGCAGATATTATTCATACACCGCTGAGCCCCACAAAGATGCTCAGAGCCCTTCCTAAGGGCTGAACTTGCCTGATGGATGCTGTCTTTGGAGTCTGTTCCAGGTGGGCTGTTGGTTCCTTTCTTTCTTTCTTTCTTTCTTTCTTTCTTTCTTTCTTTCTTTCTTTCTTTTCTCCCTCTCTTTTCTTTTTAAAAGAAAACAACACCCACAGCTTGCCTCTTCTCATTTCCCAAGCAGCAAGGGGTCTGGCCCTTGAATTTGGAAGTCTTTTGCTGCTTGCTAGAAAGGTTTCTTTCTTTTTTTTTTTTTTTTTTTTTTTTTTTTTTAAGAGCAGTGGAGAGCCAGGGCCAGGGAAGCAACCCAGGGCTGTAGCTTAGTTTCCAGGCTTTCAGGCCCTGCTCTGTTTCCTAAGTGGCTCCATCAGGCCCCTCTGCCTCCCTGTGCTTGGTGGTGAAAAGAAAGCAAGAGTTCCAAACTGCTTCTCAACGTGGAACTCTCCGCGTGGGCTGAATAAATTCCAGACTGGCTATCCAGACTTTCGGGGTACAAAGTGCCAAGGGTATCATGGCATGGCTATACAGTGTCTCCCAAACTTGGCCCTACTGAGAAGTGATTGGATCCTGGGGGTTGTGACTTCCTCAATGTGTTAACCAGCTGATGAGCTCATAGCTGCTTGGGCTACTAGGTAGGAAGTAGGGACTACTTAGGAGAGGAAGCTCACTGGGCATATGTTTGAAAAGTTTATCTTGTTTCCACAACAGGTAGAGGGACAGAAATAATCACCCTGGTGCCTTCCTAAAGCAGAATCCAAGAGCCAAAAATCCTGCAGCTCTTTGAAGGTGGGGGATTGGAAGTGGGCATCTGCTCTGTTCTGCCCTGAGGGAGGCAGGCTGTGATACCCTGGAGTCAAGGCCCTCCTTGAGCAGCCTGTCCTCCCTGATGGCTTGTCCAGGGACTGGTGTGTGTGTGTGTGTGTGTGTGTGTGTGTGTGTGTGTGTGTGTGTGCTGGCTTGCAGTTTGTTTCTTTGTTTTGAGAAAGAATGTCGGCACACTATCCTGGATCACTGACTAACCCTGGCTGGTCTCAAAATTGGAATCCTCCTGCCTTAGCTTCCCAAGAGTTTGAAACACCATATTTGTCTGTTGGTCATTTACAGAATCCTGACACAGGGATTTTTAATTGCCACTGACTGGGCTGGAGAGATGGCTCAGTGGCTAAGAGCATTTGCTGTTCTTTCCAGAAGACCCGTGTTTGATTCCCAGCACCTACATGGTGGCTCACAACCATCTCTAACTTCAGTTCCAAAAATTCTGGAGCCCTCTTCTGACCTCCATACTCACTGCAAGCATGTGTAGGGAGTCAGGATGTGGGAACTATGATTGATATGTGCAATAAGCTTGTTTCAAATTTAAATTAAAAAAACATTAAAAAAGTGCGAATGTGGTCTCACTTTCATCAATAAGTACAACCAATTAAAGGTTTACTGACCTTTTAAAATATTCATGTCAAGGACAGTCTCTCTCTGTCTCTTTCTCTCTCTCTCTCTCTCTTTCTCTTTCTCTCCCTCTCTGTTTTGTTTTCTTCCAGACAGGGTTTGTCTGTGTAGCCCTTGCTGTCCTTGTACTGGGACAGCCACCTGCCTCTGCCTCCCAAGCTCTGGTTTACTTAGTACCTGTCAAGTAGTTGATTTACAATGACACATAGATTTATTTTAGTCTCATAAACCTTTCTAAGCCATTAGGAATACAGTTATTTCCTTTTATGAACATAGTAATATTGACTTTGTGTCATGCCAAAAGGACACTGCAGGGTTATAAATCATCACATCATAAGCTTAATCTGCACAGTGTTCTCTCTGCCCTCTAATGGTGCTCCAGTGCTCCCTTCCACATTGGCGCCTTCCCTGACATCATCAATCTTCTTCAGTCTCTGGCAGACAGGATCCTTGGCATTAGCTCCTTGGCTGAGGGAAGGGCGGCAAAGTGGCCTCCTCTGTTAGGGTGCAGTCTGTTTCTAGTGGTCACTACAGTTGCTGTCTCCCCCTGGCTGCAGCAGTCTTTTTCCTGGTCAGGATAAATGAATATAGGAGGCAAGCTGTCATGGAGAGGTCTCTGGGGTGAGTGTGACTAGGGAGGCCGAAATGCTCCTGAAATAGCAGAGGTAATGGCTGTAGAGAGGTTTGTTTTTTGTTTTGTTTTGTTTTGTTTTTTTTGCTTGTTTTTTGTTTGTTTGTTTTTAGTTTTTCATGACAGGGCTTTTCTATTTGGCAGCCCTGCCCGACCTGAAACTCCTGGTGGCCTCTAACTCAAGGATCTGCCTACCTCTGCCTGTTGCCTCTTAATATTAAAGGCATCTGTCACAACCCTTCTTTATTTATTTTTAAGCAATGGCCTCATATGGCCCTGGCTCTCCTAGAGTCCATTTATAATATTACTAGTCACATTGTGTAAAGATAACAGGATTTTACTTCTGTTTCAACTACAAAGCACTTTTACCAACTTCTTTAAGGATATTTTTAATATGAGTAAAATCAAAGAGTAGGTTTTCCTGGCCTTGGTTTCAGAACATTTGTTTGCTTGTTTTTTTCATTATTTTCCCCTCTGAAGACAAAATCTCCTTGTTTAGCCCAGAGACACTTACCATGTAGCCTAGGCTGAGCTCAGAAGTGTAATATTCCTGTCTCAGCTTCTGGCACGTTAGATTTTACAGGCCTCTCTCACTGAATCCAACTCAGAAAGCATCTTTGAGACTGGCAGCATTAGTGCCGGTCATTGTGACAAAAATAAAAAAGTGATTTTCATTGCTGTAGATCTGGGACCCAAGGGCCCAGCCCAGCATGCTCAGGTAGCCTGGGTTCTGTTAAGACACTGCCCTTAATTTCTGATGAGTGTTGTTTTAACTTAGAGTATGGGTGAGGGAAAGCAGTAGTTTGTAAAATAGTGAGCACTCTGCAACTTTTTAAGCGAAAAAGAATTCTCAGAGGAACTTGGACAAACAGCCACACATCCCTGTTTAAGATATATAGCCTTTGTAGATCTTTGGGTGATTATTGAGGCCATTTTCAACTTAAGCATTAAGGCACATAGGATTTCCAGGTTGAGCCCAGTCTGATAACATCAGCATGGACACTAAATGTGTTTCGATTACAAACGCCTGCACCTTATTTAGCATCTATCAGATTGTGTTTGAGAAAGTGCCCATAATATGTGAACTCAATAATGTACACCCTACCTCTTTTTTTGAGACAGAGTCTCCCTATCTATGTAAGCCTGTCTACCTGGGGACTGGCTATGTACATCAATTGGGTACAATCACACAAAGCTCCACCTGCCTCTATCTCATGAGTGCTGGGATTAAAACATTTTAAAAGATTGCTTGACAAAAATTGTACATGTTTATGGCATTTACAATGACACGTTGAAATTTATATATTATGAAATGGCAAAATCAGGCTAATTAATCCAATAAAGTCATATAATTGCTTTTGTGGTGAGACTTTTAAAATTTCACTGATTCTTTCAAGTATATGATGTTACTATGTCATATATTAGATTATTATATGTAAACATTTGATTTCCTTTAAAAAGTTAATTAGACAATAGTGGCCTAGGGGTTTATCTCAGTGAATGAACACATATACATCCAGGCCCTGAGTTTTATTGTCAGAGCTGCAGGGAGTGTGTTTTGCGGTAGACAACAGAAAGTATGGGATTTATTTCTCGGGTTGTAGAATCAAAAGTAGCATGTCGTCTGTGGTTTCAGCGACACAGGCATATTTTAGCCTCTTTTAGGTTATTAGTAATCTCTCTTTTTAAAAGAATTATTTTTACTTTATAAGTGGTTTTACTTTCTGTTTTCTGAGGCCCAGTTTCTCAGCTGTCCTGGGACTCTTTTTGTACACTGCGCATGTCTGGAGTTCACAGAGATCAACCTGCCTTTCTGGGATGCTGCCAGTCTCAAAGACGCTTTCTGAGTTGGATGCAGTGAGATAGATCTGTAAATTCTAATGTGCCAGAATATAGATGTGTGCTACCCTGCCTGGACTTATAGTGTTTTGAGTGCATGTAGGTATGTGCATGATGTATGTATGTGTAGCTGGTTTCTGAAGAGGCCATAATGGGGCACCAGTCTTTAATAGATGGTTATCAGCCTTTCAATGTGTTCAATGTGTTTTTGAATCCTGATCCTCAGTAAGAATAGCATGTTCTCTTAGCTGCTGAGCCATCTCTCCAGCCCAGTAATTAGGAATCTTTTAATGAACCCTTTTCAAATACCTAGCATAACTTTGGGTAACAGTCAGTGTATCTTGTGATTCTCAAAGTACAGTAGGATAGCAGCTTTGTGCAGATTAGTTATGCTTGCTACCAGGAGTCGTGTCATCAAGCTGTGGTTTCAAAGACTAAATAGCATTTTCATATAGGACCTTAAGAATAGGCTTCAGTTATTAAACTGATTTGAAAATCAGCTCTCTTGGGCTTACTTTCTTCCTTCTGATTTTTTTATTTTTTATTTTCATGCATTGGTGTTTACCTGCATGTATATCTGTATGAGGATGTTTGTACCCTGAAAGTGGATTTACAGGCAAGTGTGAACTGCCATGTGGGTGCAGAGAATTGAACCAAGACTTGTCCTTTTGAAGAACAGCATGTGCTCTTCACTGCTGACCATCCATCTACCCCCTTACTTTTAAAGTTGTCATGTGTCTGTGGGTGTGCTCATGTGTGTACAGCTGCACATGGGTGAAGGTGTAAGGAGAGGGGTAGGAGTCGTTTCTGTTCATTCACTGTGTGTGTCCCTGGAATCGAAGCCCTGTCATCAGTGTTGGCAGCAAGCACATTTACCCACTGTCTTAGTTAGGGTTTCTATTGGTGTGAAGAAACACTATGACCCAAAGCAACTGGTGCAGGCAAGGATTTATTTCTCTTATATGCAGAATCACAGTCCATTGAGGGAAGCCAAGGCAGGAACTCTAACTGGGAAGTACTCCTCAGGCAGCAAGTGAGGCAGAGGCCATGGAGGAGTGATGCTTACTGATTTACCCTCATTTCTTGTTCATTCTGTTTCCTTACAGATCCTAGAACAAAAATCCCAGGAGTGGCATTAGCCACAACAGGCTGGGCACTCCAATATCAAAAAATACTTAAGAAAATGTACTGCATATTTCCCTTCAACCTGAACTTTTGGAGGCATTTTATTGATTGACATCTCACTTTCCCCTGCCCTTATGTAACTTGAACTCATGTCAAGGTGAGAGAAAACTAGCAGTGCACCCACAGAACCATCTCGCTGCCATGATGTCATATATACAGAAACAAGGGTTGAAAGGTCTAATTTGACTCAAGGTCAGTATTCTGGCAGTGGATGTATATAGCTGTGGCAGTTCATTTCATGGCTGACCAGGAAAAACCGACTGGCAAGAACTATGTCTGGGCTGTAACCTTAAATGCCACTCCAAATTATTCACTCTGCCAAGAAGGCTGGACTTCTTGCAGGTACCCTGGCCTCCCAAATAGTACCACCAGATAGGAAACAAGTGCTCAAAGGCTGAGCTTGTTTTGCAGATTGCAGATTCAATTCATGTGTTCCATTAAGTGAACAAGATCCACTTGTCTAATGACTTCTGGTGACAGTGGGAATTACTCTCTTTTCTACTGGAGTTCCCTGTTATGAGGGCTTTCTCCCCCAAGCCTGGTCCCACAGCCGCGCCAGCCCCAAATAAGACTCAAAGACTACTAATTAGATATAAAGCTGTTGGTCTGTTACTAGCCTTTCTCATTGGCTAGCTCTGTTTTAAATATTAACCCATTTCAATCAATCTAAGTATTTCCTCCTGGTCTTATCCTACCAGAGAGAGGATCTGGAGTTCTACCCTGTTTGATCCTACATGTTGAAACTCCTACTACCTCTGCCTGAAACCTCCTTGTCTCCTAGTCCTGCCTTTATTGCTTTCCTATTGGCCAGCAGTGTTTTATTCATTAAGCAATAAGGGGAACATATTTACAGAATGATATCACACATCAATTTCCTGTCACCACTTACAAAATTACTTGTTAGAAAGGAATCGTCTCCAAGTATGCAATTAGAACCAAAGGGGACATGAGAGTTATAATCTAAGTTTCATTACTCTTTTATTTCATTCGTTGTTCGAAAGATGTATACACACATGCATACATGTTCTGGAGTCTGTGCAGTGACAGGATTATAAGAGATCACTACCAGTCCAGTTCTGGTACATTTCAATGAATACATGGATATGAGAGAGGAAGGTCGTTTTTTTTTTTCCCACAAGACAGCTGTCCTGCAAATACTGATTTTTTTTTTTTTGTTCAGATCTTGGAGTGTGGATTCTCCTGTGCTTGCTTCACATGATGACTTTGAGTACTCTGTAAGACAGCGCTGCTTAACAGATGATACCCAGCTTCATCTGTGCCCTGAAAAATACAAGACACAGATTATGAACTTTTTGGCTGTGATTTTGCACTTGATTCAAAGATTGGCCTCAGAACAGAGAGGACCCGTGAGCAGAGATGGAGGGATTTGATTGAGGAGAACATGGATACAGTGGCAGCAGTATCTGTCAGATTTGTTGGTTTAATGATTGTGTTTGGGAGTATGCATGTGTTGTCACCATGTCATGTATATGGAGGTCAGAAAAGATCTTGTAATAGTTGCTTCTTTCTATCTCTCATTGAGTTTAAGACATTAAGCTCTGGTTGTCAGTCTTTGTGCCTAGCTCCCCTACCCACTCACTCATTGTGCTCTCTCCATTCTTTTAGTTTAGCAATGTCACCAGAAGCCATTTGAGAACAGAGTCTGACATCAGACCTTATTTCCCTCACTTTATTTTGTTATGCCCCACGATATTGTGGATGGAACCCAGGTTTCCCACTTGATGGGCAACAGATGTACTATTGAGATTGAGCTCTCCTGCAGCTCAATACTGGGCAGTCTACAATGCAAACCCTTCCTGCATTGAAGAAGTAGACACACTGGGAATAGAACTCGCATGCTGAGTCACATGCTTTGGTCAGGAGGTAATACCACATTTAATAGAGTCTTTTACACATATCATGCATGTCCTAAGGTCTGTTTTTCAAATGCAATTCCTTGGACTTTAAACCTGTGGAAGTCACTTTTCAGGCTGTCCTGAACCCATGTTGTCTACAAAAGAGCTTCAGGAGATTTTTTTCCTAGACTGTGTCTCATTATATAGTTCAGATTGTCCTGGAACTCACTATGTGTAGAACAGAATAGTCTTGAACTAAAGAGATCCACCTGCCTCTACCCCCTGAGTGCTGGCATTAAAAGTGTGAACCACAATACTAGGTGTTTTTTTTAGTCAATTTTTAAAATTACCTGGTGTCTTTGAGTTGACCCGACTGAGTGAAATTGTGATTTTGGTTTCTGTGATAGGCTCACATAAATTGAATCTCTTTGGCTTTGGTAGTCATTCCTGAGACACCAGAGAAGTTTCCAAGGGGTCTCACTATAGGATGTAAGGGGGGCATGCACTCAGTTCATATTTGTTTTTTTTTCCTTTGTTTTTTTGTTTTGTTTTTTTTTATTTAATTTAATTTTATATAACAAAGTCCAATTAAATGGAAACAAACATTTATACACAATATTTGGGAATTTGGGCGTCGTTCTTTCCAAACTACTTCCTGCTGGTAAGGGGTGCTGTCTTGGGGGGATTCAAAGAAGATTCAGATATCCTGGCTGTAGTCTGTAGGGCTGCTTTGTCCAGCTGTTTTGAATGTAGGATTAGCTTGTACTCTGTTTCAGGTGGTCTGGTGTGATCAAACCACATTAGTCTGGAAGGAATCCACATCTTTTCATTTTCTGTGGAAACAAAAATAGAAATCCTTTTCCCCTTTAAGTTGAAGTTGTCCTTCAACTTAAATTTTGGAGTCAAAGCATTTTTTTAATTTAATTTATTATTTTACGTGTCGATCCCAGTTCCATCTCCCTCCCTCCCTTCCTCCCTCCCTCCCCCAGCCCTCCCTCTCTCCTTCCCTTCCTTTTACCCTCTCTGCCCTCTCACATGCACGCTAAACACCCTCCCCTCCCATCCACCCACCCCAATTCCATATGTAGGGGAATGCCATCCAGTTGGGGTCATGTAGATCTGACAGGTCCTGTGAAGTAGGGACTAGGGATTCTCTCCTGTCTCTAGATTAAGGCAGTTATCCCTCCATGGGGGATATGTTCACAAAGTCCTTTTGTGCACCAGGGATACATCTGGCTCCACTGTCGGAGGTCTCTTAGACTGCTCAGTCCTTCTGGCTGAGACCCATACTCAGGGGGCCTGAGTCAGTCCCATGCTGGATCCCCAGCTATCAGTCTAGTGGCGGTTAGCTCCTCCTTGTTCAGGTAAGCTGTCTCTATGTGCTTCTGCCATAGAGACTATGGTCTTGTCCTCTCCATCTGCTTCTGGGTTCTAGTTCGACTCAGTGTTTATGTATGGGTGTTTGCTCCTATTTTCAACAGGCATTAGTTGAGGGCTCCATGGAGAGGTTAGTTGTTGATCTCACTCTCCAGGAAGGGCATTTATGATAGCCTTTCCACGGGAGCTGAGATTGTTAGTTGGGAGCAGTCTTGTAGTTCTCTCGACCTTTATTTGTGTTCAATTTTATCTTCAAACCAATATTGGCTCCCTCTTTTATGTTCTCTCTCTCTCTCTCTCTCTCTCTCTCTCTCTCTCTCTCTCTCTCTCTCTCCTTTCCTATCTTCTATTCCTAACCAGGCTCAATCTTCCTTGTCGCACAGGTTTTCCTTTCCTCCCCCTCATTTTCTCCTACTTCTCTCTCCATTCGCTGTCCTCCCCCACTTCACCTGAGCTCTGGGGGACTTGTCCCTTCCCAGTTCTGTGAGGGACTTTATATGAATCTCTTAGAATACACCTAGTATCCTAGTTCCTCTGGTGGTGTGAATTATAGGCTGGTGATCATTTGATCTAGGTCTAAAATCCATATATGAGTGAGTACATACTGTGTTCCTCTTTTTGTGACTGGGTTACCTCATTCAGGATGGTTTCTTCAAGTGCCATCCACTTGCCTGCGAATTTCAAGATAACATTATTTTTTTCTGCAGAGTAGTATTCCATTGTGTAGATGTACCACATCTTCATTAACCATTCTTCAATTGAGGGGCATCTAGGTTTCTTCCAGGTTCTTGCTATTACAAATAGTGCTGCTATGAACATAGTTGAACAGATGTCTTTGTTGCATTGATGTGAATCCTTTGGGTATATGCCTAAGAGGCGGATTGCCAGGTGCTGTGGTAAACTAATTCCTATTTTCCTGAGGAGATTTGTTTTTCCTAGACTGTGTCTCATTATATAGTGCAGATTGTCCTGGAACTCACTATGTGTAGAACAGAATAGTCATGAACTCAAAGAGATCCACCTGCCTCTACCCCCTGAGTGCTGGCATTAGAAGTGTGAACCACAATACCAGGTTTTTTTTTTTTTTTTTTTTTTTGTTAGTCAATTTTTAAAATTACCTGGTGTCTTTCTTTGAGTTGACCCTACTGAGTGAAATTGTGATTTCGGTTTCTGTGATAGGTAGTCATTCCTGAGACACCAGAGAAGTTTCCAAGGGGTCTCACTATAGGCTGCAAGGGGGGCATGCCCTCAGTTCATATTTGTATCCCCATTTCTGAGAAGTTCAGTTTCAGAGAAGTAGATGCTGGCTGCAGACCTCACATTTCCCTGTGCATCCTTTCTTGCTGGCTCATAATATTGGCAAGTTAGAGAGAGAATGGAGTAGAAGCAAGAACTAAAGATAGCTAGTGTTGCTTGTGTCCTGACACCTAGCTGGAATGAAGACAGATAGCCCCCCCTTCAGGTTCAGAAGACCAGGAGCTACTTTAGTCTACCTCTGTTCAGGAAAGAGGCCTCAGAAAAGCTGCTTGCACAGTTTATACGGCACATGCTTTCTGAGAGGCAGGGGTACTTTTAGATTCTCCTACATCCCCTGTCCTTTAATATGGAACATGCAACCTACAATATAACAAGGGGTATAGAAGAACATATCCAAAAGCAATATAGATGAAAATGTAGAGATGCAGGAACCTTCATGCTAAACCAAGAGAAGACAGTACCATGAGAGGCAGGATACTGCAGGTTAGACCAGGATGGGACAAGCTATGAGACACAGGAATCTGCAGATTGGACAAAGGGAGAACAGAATCATCAGATGAAGGAAACTGCAGTCAAGACCAGGAGGAGACAGAACCATAAAATGTAGGAAACATCAGGTTAGATCAGGAGCAGACATCACTGTGTATGTCCTAGCTTTCTGAACTGTAATAGAGTCCCATAAGATTCTATGACCCACACTTCAAACTATTTAGAGGAAAAAATGGCTCAGTGCATGAAGACATGATCTTCAAAATGGGCCAAAACCATGGTCTTTGTTCTCACTGGGAGCCACAAATATAAAGGAAGCACATGATGACTGCTGAGCATAAATCTACCCCAGGGTCAATGCAAACAACCTGCTTAGTTGTCAAATAAGCAGTGGTTTGTGAGATTAACCCTAGCAACTTTCAATGTACTAGGAATGTGTTCTGTCACAAGCTCACTTCCTTCTCTCCTTTTTGTGGGCTATTTGGAGGCCAGGGTAGGGTGCCCAGTCTAATCTTGAAGTTGGGATGGCCCTGCTTCATTCTATCATGTAGATTGCATAACAGGTCTGCATCACCATGCCTAGAAACAATTATCTTCTGGCAATTCTGAAATCTTTCCCTGTAGATGTTGCACATGGAAGTTGCCACCTCTGAGTAATACTAGCCATCACAGCTTCAAGGGTCTTAAGGATGATACTTTAGTACACCACTGTAGGGCAGGGTAGAATCAGAAATGACACAGGGATTGGTTCATTCTTCCTGAGTCAAGGAGTGATTTTCTATCATGCCTGTTAAAATCAGGATTACCCACTATTTCTTAGCATCACAGCTGGTTCTTGTGAGAAGGAGATGTGGGACTTCAGATCAGAGATATTTCTGTGTCAATATTTCAGCTGAATTTTGATTTAATGCCTCAACAGAACCAGATGGCTTGAATGAGACATAGGGTAAAAGGAGAGAGAAAGGAGAAGAGATATGGTTATAGATAATATTCAGTAATTTGTGGCTGCTCAAGAGAGTGGAAAGACAGTAGGCAAGACATCCCAGAGGACAGGATGTACATGTAGATTTTAGTGAGTGCAGCACAGGGCTACCCTTATGAACAAGGCACTCTGGCTTTGTCTTGGCACTCTGGCTTTTTCTTATCCATTTGTTACTTATTTTTGGTATTGCTTTTCCTATTTTTTGAAAGAATTTTTTCCTGCTCTCCTGTTATTTTCTGGGAGGGGCATTCATATCTGCAGAGTGTCTGTGCACTACACATGACATATGTGTTCACTAAAATGCATTATATGTGACCACATATTCAGGAATTTAAGTTGCCAGCATCGTTTTCCTGTAGCATGTAGGATTCAGAGAGATGGAGCTGAAATCCCTTAAGGATATTGTTGCTAATTGACATTCTCATCTCCTTTGGCACATAGTATATATATGATTAAAGATGGTGGTTTTTGTTCAGTATGATCCCTCCACATTTCAACCCCAAATAAACACAGAGACACTATATTAATTATAAAGTGTGGCTGATGGGTAAGACTTTTTATTGGCTAGCTCTTTCTTAATTACTAACCAATAACTACTAAGTATTTCTCTATAGTTTTATCTTACCAGAGATTGCCAGGCACCTCCCACCTTCCAATCTCTCTAAATGCTTCCCTCTGTCTCCTTCCTCCTTCCTCCTACAGTTGTGCCTATACCCCCTGCCTGGCTATTGCCCCATCAGTGGTTTATTCATCAACCAAGAGAGCAACATATGTATAGAAGGATATCTACCATTGTATGTTGGTATTTATTGGTGCCAGTTCATTGTAATTTCTGTATCCTCTCCTCAGCACCATAAGAGACTTGTTCTTGTAAGAGGGCCTTAAGGCAGGGCTGTGTTGTGCTGGTTTGTGTGTGTGTGTGTGTGTGTGTGTGTGTGTGTGTGTGTGTGGGTGTGCAGACAGAATTTGGAGTAAAGTAATGACTGAGCAGTTGGGCTATGTCCTGTCTGTCCTCCACAGGTATAGGCAAGACAATGATGCATACAAAACACCTATACACATAATGTAAAAAATAAATAATATTCTATCCACCAGGAACAGACGCTTGGGAAACACAATCTTAAAATAATGTCATTTACCATACCATCATATGAAATATTTAATAAGTTTAGTAACAAAGTATATTCTAGACTTAATCTTAAAAATCAGAAAATTCTGATAAAAGAAATCAGAGAGGAGCTAAGTAACCTGAACAGCTAGCTGTCACAAAGGCTGATACATACCACATTATTGAAATTTCTGTCCTTCTCAACTTAAGTGCTACATCCATCAAATATCAACTTTAATACCGGTTAACTCTAAAATATGTGGGAAGTAGAATCACCAATAACAATTCAAAAACCAGCAAAGAAGGGCCAGAGAGCCAGCTCAGCTATTAAGAACACTTTCTGCTCTTGCAGAGGACCAGTGTTCAATTCCCAACACTCACACAGAAGCTGTCTGTAACTTTAGTTCCAGGGGATCCAACACATACAACTCATACATATAAAATTTAAAAATAAAATAAACTTTTTTAAATGAAAGAAAAAAGTCTGAGTGGGAGATGCACACTTACTTTTCCTCTAAAGCTGTCGTTAAGATATTTCTATTCTTCCTTTCTTTCTGCTTTCCCTCTCTCCTTCCCTCCCTTCCTCCTTTCTTCTCTCTCTCTCTCCCTTCTTCCCTCCTTCCCTCCTTCCAGAGATGAGGCAAGGATCCCCCAGACTGCACCCTCCATGGACCAATTAATCATCTGCATCTCTCATCCTCTGCCACAGTTCTTCCTGTGTTTAACTCTAAGGCTCAAATTCATGTGCTAAAGATGGATGCTACATTACTGGACCCCTTCATCTGTTCTTCCTAGTGTAGCCATTTTGAATAAATCTCTTTTCTCTTCTTTCCAAAATTGCTTTGTCTACCATTTTCATATTTAGATATTTAATGTATATATGTTTGCACATGTGCATGTGTGTGAGCATGTGGAGGTCAGCCGATAACTTGCAGGAGTCAATTTTCTCCTCCAGCACAGGTTCCAAGGATCATTCTCAGGTCTTCAGATTTGGTGGCAAGTGCTTTGACTTGCTATGGTATCTTAAATGACATTGACCCCTCCCATAGTCTCATTCCTTAGAATACTTGTTCCCAGTTGGCCACAGTTTTGGGGGATGTTATGAAACTAATAGGGACAAGGCTATAGAGAGAAAGTATATCATGTGGGTGGGCTTTGAAAATTTACAAATTTCCCCATTCCACCTTGGTGTCTGCTTGCTATGTGAGGGTATAGTGTGGTCTCTCAGCCTCATGCTCCAGCCATTGGCTGCCACTCAGCCTCTGCCATTATGGTTCTCTCTCTCTGGAAATGTAAGCAAAAATGAGTTTTCTTCTTCTCCTTGCTTTTGGTCATGGTCAGAGCAAGATCATTTGTTTTTTGGCCTACTGGGTTCCATCGCTTTGTAGTCAGAGTCCTCCTAGTCAGTATGAAGATCTCAACACATCACAGTCCTTACAAGCTAAGCTTAGCCATCTCTCCTCAGTGGGCTGTTTAGAGAGACAATTAATTGTGAAGAGTAGAGAAAGGAGATATGTTCTGTGTGACACACTGTGCAGAGAAACAGAGGTCCATTCACACTCAATCCCACAGTCCAGGAGTCCTGAAGTGAGGTTGATATTTAAATGGAGGGTAAGAGGCAAGGATACCTAAGCAGTCCTGGCCAAGAGTCCCACCCATCATTGACTCCTCATTAGCTCATTTTGGATCCTCTTATAAGGTGGTCACATATGTTTTTGGAAATGTGTAAAATATCTTTTCAGGAGGCCTCTTCTGGTTGGTTGAGGCTTTGGCCTTTCCTTCCTTCAAGATCAGACTCTGAGGAGATTCCACTTGCTTCAAGTATTTTGTTTCAATAATCACTAGGCAAATGGAGTGACATACATGGCTGTCTTTGTACCTTCTTGGCTCCTGCCAGGATGGCAAAAAACATCAATGTGGTTTCTTCAGAGAATTCTTATGAATTCAACTGGGTGATTCATCTAATTTTGCCTGAGACAAGTGAGATGTGGGCTGAGTACCTATCCTTTATCAAGCTGCAGTGGCTGCATGGGGATATTCACCCAGGCCTGTGCTTTGCCACACTCACCTTGCAGTCTGGTGCCGGTGGAGATCCTATCTCTACTAGCCCACCTCTGCTTCCCAGTGCCTCACAGTCCTTCAGAGAGCATCAGTTTACACAGCTTGGAGAGCATTTTGTGGTTTTGATCATCAAAGAATTGGTGTGTGTATGTGTGTGTGAGTGTGTGTGTGTGAGTATGTGTATCTGTGAGTGTGTGTGTGTGTGTTAGTGTGTAATGGTTTAATATGCTAGAATTTCAAATATATAGCACCATTTCTGTTGAGCTAGGAGTGTGGGTGTCATAGATACATTAGAAATCTTCATTCTGGACATTTTCCGATGGAAAAGAGAGGGGGAAAAACACAATAAAATAACACATAGTTTTTCCTTGTTTAAAGTCTCTCCTCACATGCTGTAAACATAAAGTTCCTCTTGTTTCCTCCTTGGGATATTCCTTAACAACCTTGAGTCAGCAGGGGTCAGCACTTCCTTCTTTCTCTCTTTGTGTTTGAGACAGAGTTTCTCTGTTCTGTAACTCTCTCTGTACACCAGGCTGGCCTTGAACTCACTGAGAACTACTTGCTTCTATCTACTGAGTGTTGGTCAGCATTTCCTTCTTTTCCATAGCTACTGGGCAGAATTTCTGTAACTGGAGTCTCCTTCCCACAAACCATAAGAAACAGAACTATGAATAAATATGATAACCAAATCAGTGAAGTCAATGGCAAACGTACAAAAAACCTCTTCAAACAGTACATTCCTTCCAAACAATGTTCTACTTCCAATCTTGCACACCAAAAGTAATCAAGGAAACCCAACAAAAGGAAACACAGAGTGGGCAGAGATATTTTCACATGAAATCAAGGGCAAAATAGCTTGCCAAATCTTTCAAAGCAGGGCTCATACTTGTGATCTGAGTAATAAGGAGACAGACAAGAGGGTCATGAGCTTGAGACTACTCTACTTGACTTGTGTCAAGAAAACCAAACTAATGAATCAAAGAAACCAAAACTTCTTTCCAAAGAAAGCATCAAAGGAAGTAAGATTGCATGGGGCAAGAGAGATGGCGAGTGGTAAAGAGCTGTGCTCACTGTTCCAGAGCACCTAGGTTAGATTCCCACCACCCACAGGTTAACAACCATCTGTAATCCAGTTCCAGGGGCTCTAATGCCTGCTTTTGGCCTATTCAGGCACTAAGCTTGCATATGGTTTGTGTGTGTGTGTGTGTGTGTGTGTGTGTGTGTGTGTGTGTGTGTGTGTGTGTATACTGGCTTAACAAAAAGAAAACCTGGGGAGAACACTCACATATACGTTTTAATTACCAAAGAGTAGAAAAATGGGTGAAGTTATTGATTTTTGTTACTGGGGAAGTTGAGTATCCTGGTTGGTTAGATTGTCAACACAATGTAGTTATTTGGGAAAAGGAACTTGAATTGAGAAAATACCTCCATCTGGTCTGTAGGAAAGTTTGCTGGACATTTTCTTGGTTAATGATTGATGGGGGCAAGCCCAGCCCACAATGGTTGTGGTCATCCCTAGGATGGTGGTCCTGGGTTCTATAAAAAAGGAGGCTGAAAAAGCAATCATGAGTGAACCAGTAAGCCGTACCCCTCCACAGCTTCTTCTTCAGCTTCTGTCTCCATGTTCCTGCTAGACTCTATGCCCTGACTTTCCTCAGTCGTGTGACCAGAGAAATTAAACCTTTCTTTCCCAGATTAAGTTTGGTCATGGTCTTTTATCACAGCAATAGAAATCCTAACTAAGACACTGTGACTTCCACATTGGAGTCTTTAGTCTTGTTAGTAAAGAATTTAGAAATAGACCCAGAAGGGAGCTTGAGGACAATTTTAATGTAGTTTGAAATGAAAACAACAGGGCAGCCAAGCTGTAAATCATGTCATCTCCCTGGTGAAGGGAAATAGAGGAGGAAGAAAGAAAGCCATACTGTTTGTATGCAGTGACATGGGAAATAAACAGCTACATGGGGATTGGGAGAAGGGAGGGGGATTTTAAGAAACAGAGTGAGAAAGCCCAATGTATCCAGGAAAGCATACTGTCTTAGTTTGGGTTTCTATTGCTGTGAAGACAAACCATGACCACAGCAATTCTTAATAAGGTGGTAACTTACACTTTCAGAGGTTCAGTCCAATATCACAATGACAAGGAGCATGTGGCATGAAAGGAGACGTGGTATTGGGTACATCTTGGCTTGCAGGAAAGAGGAAATTGACTGAGATGCACTGGGCAGTATCTTGAGCTTAGGAAGCAGCCCATAGTGACACACTTCTTCTAACAAGTCATACCCACTCCAACAAAGTCACATCTCCCTAAGAATGCTGCTCCATATGACCTTCAGACTACCTCACATGCCAAGGCAGTGGCCAGTACCAGAAAGAAAAGGAGATCAAAAAAGGAAGAAACAGGTATGTTTTTCTGAGTGCCTGCACTGAGAAAGAGTCCTGGGAAAGACAAGTCATTGCCTCACAGGGGAGGTCAGTTATCCTCTTTGTCAGTGCTGGGAGCTGAAGCTAGCTCTATGGAAGAGCAGCCAGTGCTCTTAACAAGTGTGTCACCTATCGTGGTTTAATAAGAATCAGGATAAACAAATAGGCCAAACAGATGTTTATTCAGGGAGAAATAACTTACAAGCTAGACAGATGAACACCAGCAGGTTCCACTGGATGCTGTCCTCTCCAAGCAAGAGAACTCTCCCAGATTCCTCCTCAGACCTAGTTCCCCAGGTCACTTCCACCCCTGTCTCCACCCCCAATGGGCATGGTCAGTGCCACAGATGCTGACAAGGTGAATAGCTCACTACAGCCCCCTCCCCCCAAAAAAATAAATCTTATAGAAAGGGAAAGTAGAACATTTCCTTCTTTGGTATTATAACTCTGCTGAATTCCCTAAATCCTTTTCTATAACCTTGACTGTCTAATGGGAGAGTGGCCACAAAGGGAACATCTCCTTGCTACAGCTTACCTAACCCTCATCCTTTGTCCCAGCCCATTTTAAACATCATCTAGAGAGCATTGTTTCTTGGCAGAGTGCCTTGGGCAAGGGTTTGGGTAGTATGGACAAATCCCATCTCTTCTAAGAGTTCTCTCCCACATAAATTAGTGGGGAGGCCAGTCAGGATATAGAGCTGGAAGTAACCTGAATGGTCTGCAACTCTCTAGTTAAACCAAACTGTTTTCTTAGACTATCACTATTTTGATGATGAAAACTGTGTGGCTGCTGAGCCAATTCTACCTGAGATAAAGCGACGATTTTTGTCAGTAAGATTTGAATGAGCTCTTATATGACCCACAAAGCACGGTGCCTTTCTTTGATGAATGACACTTTGAATTTGCTCAAACAGTAATTTAACCTGATTATTATTAGTTCCAATGTATGGAACCATCTCTATAACTTGAAAAGCTCTGAAAACATAATGACTATCACTATATGAGTTAAATGAATCATTCATTCAAAGCTGAAAAACTATTGCAACAGTTCCTAATTCAACTATCTGAGCTGAATCTGAATCTGTCCGTACTACATATTTTTTCCCATCAATAAATAATATAAGCTGCTTTTCCATCAGAAGAACCATCAGTACATACTAACATAGCACTTTGAACAGGATTACCCCTTACAATTTTAGGGAATACA
This sequence comes from Phodopus roborovskii, assembly GCF_943737965.1. Classification (NCBI taxonomy): domain Eukaryota; kingdom Metazoa; phylum Chordata; class Mammalia; order Rodentia; family Cricetidae; genus Phodopus; species Phodopus roborovskii. The sequence goes on along the minus strand of NW_026126748.1, from coordinate 24,244 downwards.
AAAGGATGCATTAATGCATATTGCAGCAGTCTATGAGCTGGAAACTGATTATCAATTTTTCCCAAAAACGGAGTAAAAGCAATTGTGCATGAATCACTGTTTTGAAATAACCAATCAACTTGCTTTTTGGTATAGAGAACATGTATTACATTTGGTTCCTTGCCAAAATATCTCCTAGACTCCATATGGCATTTTTGTACCACATAAGCTACTGCTTCAAAATAAGGATTTAACACTTTGGCTGGGGAAACAGGTAAATGCAACCATAACAATGATCCCTCTTGCCATAAGACAGAAGTCAGACTATGCTGTGTGGGAAACACATAAGTATCCCATGGTTTTGCATAGTCAATATAGCATATCTGTTGATGCTGGATTGAATTCTCCGATTGTAAGAGAACTTGTCTACTCTCTTCAGTTAGCTGTCTAGGTGAATTGGGATCACTATCTCCTTTCAGGATATGGCTTAAAGGTTTCAAATCACCAATAGGTGCTTTTAAAAAAAATGACATAACCATTTAAAAATTTTCTAACAACTTCTGAAAATCATTCAATGATCATAAGCTATCTTTTCTAATGTAGCATAAGTCCCAAATACTTTTGAAAACTTTCTACTATGACCTGTAAAGCTTTCATTAGCTGACATGGTCTCATTTGCATTTTCACTGACACCTTTCTAGGTTGGGGGCCAAACAGGCCTGCAATTCCCTGAGGCTTTTTCTCAATAGGTGACATGGTCTCATTTGCATTTTCACTGACACCTTTCTAGGTGGAGGGCCAAACATGGCCTGCAGTTTCCTGAGGCCTCCTTTCAATAGCTTATCTCAAATCTTATATTAACCTCCATTCTTTCAATTTCTTTTTTAACCACCAAAATTTAGTAAGATTTTTGTATTCTCTACTCTTCTAAACTCTTTTGAGCCATCCATACAGATTTCTCTGGCTCTCAGCCCACTCTGGCTTTGACCATTTCCTACTGTTCCATTCTTCAAGACTGAAAGTTATCAGAGATGAAGATCTCCAACCCTCATATCTCTCTCTTGCAATTCAAGTAGTACCTATTGTTGGGATTCACACATTTACAAATTCACAATCACACTTCAGACACTCACATGTGTGGCCACACCTTACATTTTTCAGCTCTCCTTTTCTTTAGACCAAGATTAGTTTGTTGAAATAGAACATCTTGTAATGCAGCTGTTGTAACTAAACCTTGAATTATGAACATCCAAAATCTGAACAAATCCCAATATATGTCACTTTTTTTACTTTTTTCCCCACTTTTTTTTCTTTTTCTCTTTTTTTTTTTTTTTTTAATGTTTTTTATGAGTCCTTAAAACACTTTCTGACAGGCTGCATTAGTTATTCCATACTCTTGACAGGGTGTTGGCCATGGCAGCAGCTCCTAAAGCAGCAGACATCTAGGTCTCCTCCTGCCTTTGCTCTCTAGGCCTGGGCTTGCCTGCTGCAGCTTATCTGTGAGTGCAGCTATTTGAAAAGCAAGAAATCACCATTGTAGCAACTCTGAGTTCCTGCTGACCTAGTGCTTAAGCCTGATGCACCTCAGCTCCCCCAAGCCCTGCTGCAGCTCTGAAAGAGCTATGGTGGCAGCTTTTGGGAGGATGTCTCTCATTGGGCTTCACTCCAGGATCCTTAGAAAAGTCCCTGTCTTTCCCTGAAGATAAGGTCTTTCTCTGATCTGCACAGGCACCTAGTGGCTTCTTAGATAGCATCTTATGCTCTTCCACCTCACTTTTACTAGCCTGTTGAATGGATTTTAAAAATCCTTTGAAAATTTCTGTCTTTACTGCAGTTTCCTGTTCCTCTAGAATTTCCTTTAATTGAAATTCTAATTCAAACTTTCTGGGTGAATTCCCCATCTCTCTTTTTTCTGTTTATTTACTTATTTACCCCAATAAGTCCCTACAGGCACAAGGAACAACCCCTTATACTTACACAGCTTTTCAGTGAGGACCTCCAATTGCTGTAGAAACCCGAGAAACTGCAGAGGGTGTCGAGGTTAATAACACTGTACTCTCTTGATATTAAAGCTTATCTTGCATTAATTCCAGAGAGTAATAATCTACTCACATTCTGAACTGATTTGAGGCACTCGTGTGGACCAAATTCATCCCTACACCCTAGGAGTATCTTAATAAAGTGACAGCCAGGACCCATCAAGTCTTATTGCTTAATGAAAAACAAACTCCCAAGTAATTATATATATATATATATATATATATATATATATATATATATATTTTTACTTGCCATAAAATAACACTCTCTCATGTGAACAGTCTATGTATAAAAGATAATAGCAATAACAAATGGATGTAGAGGAGAGTCCATTTCTGAAGAGAAAGGGGACCGGTGGGGTAGATATGAGGGGCAAGTAAGGGGAATATGTGAATATAATCAGATGGCATGAAGTACATTCATGAAAACATTGTAATGGGTCACACTCTTCCAACCTACTTTGTCCGGGAGTAGTTCATAAAGCCCTCTCCTTCTGCAGCATCCTGTCTTACCCACAAAGAAAGGTCATGCAGGATGCTGAAGCCCACAAAACTTTCCCTTGTGTTTTTCCAAGAACATTTGTGAAAGGCTTCTATATCATTCAAATTCCTTCTATGCCCTGGCAATGTTTCTATTTTTCATTTTAGCCACAAGGTTTCCTCAATGATTAACACCACTGATTATTATCTATTTGGACCGTTTTTACAATTTTTCTATTGTCTTGTCTGTTTTTTTCCTTATGATTGTGAAAATTTAAAAAGTACACCTGGATAAGAATTATATATATATAATACCTGTCTGGTTCTGTGAAGTCTTTAATTTAGTACAGTAAGAGTCTTGTCTGGGTCTTGCTTTAATTAGTATTTGTTAAAACGATTTATTTGTTTTATGTATGTGAGAGTGTTTTGCTTGTATATGTGCACCATATGCGTACCTGGTGTATGCAGAAGCCAGAAAAGTGTATTGGGACCCCTGGATTTGGATTCAGGGATGGTAGTGATCTGCCTGTGGGTGCTGGGAACTGACCCCAAGTCCTCTGCAAGAGCTACAAGTGCTGTTAATGCTTAGCCACTCTGTAGACTCATGCTTTAATTTATTAAGAGGCAAGAGACTAAGTAATCCAGGCTGACTGACCCCATGATCCTCCTGCCACAGTCTTCCAAGTAGATTGGGTTATGTCCCAGTGTCATTGAGCCTAGCAAAGAAGTTCTTGTTATTTACTAGTTGTAATTTCTAGTTGTCACTTGGCTCACCATTTAGCCCAGGCTGGCCTTGAGCTCATGGTCATCCTGCTTCACTCTCCTGAATTCTGTGGTTAAAGATGTGTGTTACCATACCTGGATAACAAGATGAACAAAAATTCTTAGTTTTAATGTTTGGTCCTGTGTTTTTTAAGTCAAACTAAAAATACAAAGACCAGTGGCTACAATTTCCATATTGTTTTATTCCCTGAACAGTCCTTAAAAAATGTCACATAATGGGCAGGAGAGATGGCTCAGAGGTTAATAGCACTGGCACTGGCATCTTTTGCAGAGGACCAGGGATAAATTTACAGCATCCACATCAAAGTGGGTTACAACATCATTAACTCTAATTACAGGGAATCTGACACTCCATTATGGCCTCATCAAGCACCAGAGTAGATACTGTTAGCACCCAGACACACCATGTTCCCTGGGGGAGCTGACAGAATGCATTACCCTGTGCACATGACAAGCAGTGTCCTGGTTCTGGACACAGCTACAAAAGGTCCCTTTAAGAGAGAAGCTCCACTTACTTCCTCTCTTTCCTGCTGTCCCTCTGAAGAGGCAAACAGTTCTCTGTTTCTCTTTCTCTCTCTCTGCTTTCTGCTTCTTTCTTGTCTCCACTCTCTGCCTTCCATTCCCACGGTAAACTTCCCACTTACGTTCTGCCTGCATGGCTTTTACATCTCACCTGCTATGGGATCTCATAAGGTCCCCCTCATGCCACATATTAACATGTCTCAGGTCCCCCAAGGATGGTCAATGCCCCCCTCAGGTCGGATGGAAGCAGTCTTGAATACTCTATGCCCTTATTCCCCTAACCTGCCATGCCTGACTGCTCACTTTTCAATACATAAAGCAGTGGGGGAGGGAATATTAACATCCAGGCACAGCTTGGCCCTGCCCCTTGGAGACCAAGCACAGTGCATCTCCCTTCCACCCATGGGAAGCAGTATACTGGCTCTATGCATGCACAGGAGCTCCCTAAAAGAGACTGGCTCTGCCTATTCCCTCTGTCTTACCTGCTGTTCCTCTGAAGAAGCAGACAAGTCTTTGCTACCCCACCCTTTAACTCTCACATCTCTTCCTTCCCCTTCCTCACTCTCTTCCCTTCTCCCAATAAACTTCTTACATAAGTTCTGCCTTTTGTCCTATGTGTATCTCACACGCCATGGGATCTGCTAAGGTTCCCCTCCCACTGCATATAACAACACATACATACAACTGAATGAAAAAATGAAATAAACGGAGGACATGGCTATTAAAGTATGGGGAAAATTTTTATTGTAGATATAATGGAGAAATCAGGCAGACGGAAGGCTCCAGGTTGCACACACTGGCAGATTAAACCAGACCACAATAAGAGAGAGGGAGAGAGAGCAAGTGAGGAACTTTCAACCAAGGCTTCCCAGGCCAATAGACCAAGAGACTGGCACAGCCAAAAATGGTTGAGTTATATAAGGATCAAGCTGCAGGAAGGGAAGCAGAAGTCCAGCCCCTGGGAGGGTGAGGTTTAGGGTGGGGTGGGGGTGAGAAGTGCTGGCTTTGTGACCTAATATTCTAGGCTTTTGTGATGATAAGGGGTGATGTAGTCTCTTTTATAACTACTACCTGCTGACATTGGGTCATTAATGTCAGGGCCCAGGAAGGCTGGAATAATGGTCAAAGGATGGGAAAACAATAGAGGGTAGGCCATTTGGCTCCCTGTGTGGGTCCTGCAGGACTACCTGAGGCTAAGGAAGTGCATGTTTGCCTTGGAGCAGTCTGTGTTGCCAGCTTCAGGATAGTCAGAAATCCAGTGAGATGCACCTATGGATGACACATTTGGAGCAGTTTGCTCTCTTCAATTGGTTGGAACTCTGTTGGGACAGATACACACTTATCTTGGGTGTATATTTCAAAGGTCCAGGACCATGGTCTGGTAGCTGAGGGCAGGAAGTCTCGAGATCAGGAGGAAATAAAACAAACACTCTCCAAAAAAGTCACATATATATATAACTTCTCCTACTCAAGTCACATTTTCCCAGTTTAAGAACTGGAGATGAGGCTTCTGGAAATTTTTCCTTTCCAGTGATGAACTAAAGTCATGGAAGAAAATGGCATATCTTTACAAGACTAGACACTGTCACAAAGGAAGGAGGGTAGCTTATGTGGGAGTACCCAATGATAACTTGTTCTTAGCACTACAAGGAAAAGAGTTGTCTTCTCTCTTGTTTCAATTCTGAGTATCTCATGTCTTACCTCCTGGGATTTCAGTTTCTGTAGCAGGGCTGAAGCCACATGCTTCCATTGCTAGCTGTGTGTTTGTTCCCATTCTCATTAGCACTGCAGAAATAAGAGCCAATTGGCCTAAATCAGCTCTTTAAGGAGTGGGGGTGGCAGTACAAAATCTCAGGGTGTGGCCATCAGCCTTGATAGCTGATTTAATGTGGCCACTTGGCACGTTTAAAATTTATTTTTCGTATTTATTTATTAATTGACCTAAAACTCCCATGCTAATGTGTGACTAGTGGGCTTTTGCGGCTGAGAAGCCCTCTACCCTGCTCTGCTGTAGAAGCCCAAGAAACTGGGGAGGGTGCTGAGGTTAATAACACTGATATTAAGTAGGCTTTTCATTATATATCTTACTTTTCTCCAGGGGCTAGCTTATATACTCGAGCACCAGATGGTGGAGGGGAAGCAAAAGGGGGCCATTATTTATCTCAGGTTCCAAGGACTGGCTAGGGTGCTTTCAGGGCTGTGGGAGCCAAAAGAGCATTAGCATTTTGCATTTGAAAGCATCTCTCCTCTTATAGAGGGTTATAGTTATTCTCTCTGAGGGCAGCAGCAGGGGGAATGAGTTCTTAGTTTAGGTCTTAATCCTACAGGGTTTGGGGAAAGCAATGGCAGCAGCACTAGAAACTTGGCTTCAAATCCCTGTTTCCATCTTGCCTGCTGAATGCAAGTCCCTGAGATTCCTATGCAAACTTGGATGTTGGTAACTCTTAAGGTCAAAGGGGTCCCTGGAAAGTACTCAGTGCCAGCCCACTTCCTACAAATTGAAGTCCAACAACCAACTCTGTATTTGCTTACCTGAGGGCATCCTCTTGGACACCAGAATATCTCTGTCCAATTGTGGGGACAGGGAGCCAGCAACTTCTAGGTCAACCACCAGTTGACCCTAGAGGATATACTGCCTCTTCCCTTCTTTTGAGATGTCGTGCGATATTTGTACAGTGTTTAAAAGATGTATTGGTGTGATTGGTGTAATAACATCCTGGACATCCAGTAGTTTGGCATAAGGTATACTCAGGACTCCCAGAGACAGTCAGGACTCTAGGAAGAAGATGGGCAGAGTGGCCTGCTACATACACAGAGGACACAGAAGAGCAATATGGAAGAGAGATAACACCATGTAATAGAACATGGATTACTATAAATATGTTAATAGAACATAGATGTATGTAAATGGCTTAATTTATGTTCTAAGAGCTCTGAACTGAGCCTTAGCTGTAGGCTAACCTTTCATAATTAATAAGAAGTCTCTGTGTCATTATTTGGGGGCTGGCTGGGGTGACAGATGGTCACTTGGAGTGATCAGTGCTGTGGGTATATCATGCAACTTCCCAGACTACTTCCTGGGAATCCAGTTTGCCTGGCCTGCAGTAACCAGCTTGACACCACCCTTTCCTGTTTCCCCTCCCCTCATTTATTTGGTATGATAACACAGTATCACCAAAGCAACTTAAAGGGGAAAGGTTTTGTATGTCTTATACTTCCAGGACACATTCAAGGGGGTCAGTACAGGAACTCTAGCAGGGGCTTGAAGGAGAAACAATGGGAGAATGTTGCTTGTTGTATCACTTACAGGATCACCATTCCTTATCTAGCTTTCCCATACAATAAAGGGCCACCTACTTATGGATGGTGATGCCCACAGTAATCTGGGTCCTCCTGCCTTAATTAGTAGTCAAGACAATTCCCCCCATGCATATGACCAGGCCAAAGTGGTCTAGGCAATTTCTCTATTGGAGCTTTCTTTCAGATGCCTCAAGTGTGTGTCAAATTGACAATTAAAACTAACTAGGATCATTCCTGATGCTGTTGTCTGGAAATATTGAAAAGGGCAAACCTGACTCTGCCCATCCCCCACCTAGCCTGCCTTTCCCTCACCCTTTGTCCTGCTGGGCCTACTGCTTCGGGTGACAATAGGGCCAGAGTGCAGGTCCAACAGCCCCTCCACCTCCATGGAACTTTCTGAGCACACTGGGCCCACCTATCCATGTGGGGCCACTTTGAGGCTGCACTGGCATGATCTTTGGACTCTAAGGCCTGCCCTCTGCTGGAGGTGAGTCTAGGACCAGTTCAGGTCCAATCCCCCACCACCACATCCATCCCTGGGAACTCACTGGGTTAGCTCTGCATCTCACTCCCCCATATATCCTGGCTCTGGATAGTACAGTCCTGGTACTCTGCACCATACACTCACCCAGATACTGCCTTCCCCTCACCCTTTGTCCTACTGGGCCCACTGTTTCAGGTGAGTATTGGGCCACAGTGTGGGTTCAGCAAACCCTCCAACTCCATAGAACTTCCTGGGACTGCTTTGAGCACACTGGACCCACCTATCCATGCCTGGCCACCTTGATGCCACATTCACCTGATCTTTGGACACCAAGGCCTGCCCTGTGCTGGAGGAGAGAGACTTCAAGAGAGCTTGGAGCATCCAGAGTTGCAGATATCAAACTCCTGACCCACGTACACCCATGGAGAGATCAGGGGAGAGAGAGAGACAGAGAGAGACAGAGACAGAGACAGAGACAGAGAGAGCATAAAAGTTTGAAGAGAAAACTGAAGCTAAAGAAAGGTCTAGAGACCTCCAAGTGTGCCGCCAACTAACAATTTGAGCAACTGTGGAAAGGCTAAAATAAATGCCTTTCCTGGATACTGAGATCACCTACTAACTTGTCCATGGAGCCCTCATCTAATACCTGTTTGGAAACAGAAGCTAACACCCATAACTAAACACTGAGTCTAACTAGAATCCAGATGCAGTCAGACCTCTCTGGACCAGGTATGGAAACACATAGAGACAGCTGACCTGAACAAGGAGGAGCTGTCGGGCCCCCAGACTGATAGCTGGGAATCGAGCATGGGACTTACTCAGGCCCCTATGAAAATGGTTCTCAGCCAGAAGGACTGAGCAGTCTAAGGGACCTCAGACAGTGGAACCAGGATGTATCCCTGGTGCACAAAAGGACCTTGTGAACACATCCCCCATGGAGGGATACTGCCTTAACCTAGAGACAGGAGAGAAGTCCTAGTCCCTACATTAAATTACTTGACAGATCTACATGACCCCACCTGGATGTCATTGCCCTACATGTGAAATTGGGCTGGGGGGGATGGGAGGGGGAGGGTGATCAGGGTGCATGTGTGGAGGCAGAGGTATAAAAGTGAGTGAGTGAGGGAGGAAGAGGGAACTGCAATTGACATGTAAAATAATAAATTAAATAAAGAAATTAAATAAAAAAAGAAAAAGAAAAACTCAATATGTCAAATAAGAAAAGAAAAAAGTCAGTAAAACACTGGGACTCAGCCTCTACATGAAAGTCAGCAGCTAGTATGAGGGAATGCCACTCCCCAAAGGGGAGCACAGGCAAAAAATTGCAGAGGGATCAAGAGAAGTGGAATCTTGGGAGGTGGAATGGTGTTTCAATAGGTAGGAGCACTTGTTCTTGCACAGACCTGTGTTCAGCTTCCTCAATCCACTTGGAAGCTCCCAACCATCCTTACCTCCAGACCCAAGGGATCTGACACCCTCTTCTGACCTCTGTGGGCACAAGACATCCTCCTGGTGTCCATATATCCCTGGAAAATGCTCATACACATAAAGATAAATAAGTCTAAAAGATTAGAAAAGTGGAATTGAGCAGGGTGTAGACAAACCACTATGTCAGCCAGCCCTGGACTGCTCTGACTTCTCAACTCGCTGTGTGTATAATAAATTAGTTCTTTCTTACCCACTGTGCAGTTCAAATTGGCCTCAACTCATGATCCCCCACCTCTGTCTCCCTGTGGGATTATAAACCTGTGGCACCACACCTGACTGCAAGTTTCCTCTTACCAGTTCAAATTTGAATTTCTGATACTTGTGACTGAAAACTTCTGAACAGATGAAAGGTTGTGATCATGTTTTCCCTCAATCAACCATCAGAAGTATTGTTGTCCTGACTTTACTGAGGAGAAGCCACACCCAAGTGTAAAGCCTCAACCAGGACAGCACATCCCTCTTCCTGTTCAGAAAGTTAAGGAGACTGAAGAATGGATAACCCAATGCAAGTACAAAAAACAAACTCAAAATTGACCTGTGCTTTAAAAACAACAGTACAGGCATTCATCATGTAAGTGAAAAGGATAGAAGCAGCCATAATTCTAAGAAATTGTGAATGGAAACGTTATGAATCTGCCTTTCCCTATCTTAATAACACTTTCCTTTTATTTTACACTTTTGCTTTGCTTATTAAAACAGGCTCTGTCTCTATATCCTAGTGTTGTCTATAATTCATGATCTCCTTGCTTCAGTCTCTCTAGGGCTGGGATCACATGTGTGCATGGTCAGGAGCAGTCTTTGTGGGGCTGCAATCTGAGCCAGCAAGCTGCCCCAAGTCCATACCTGAGTGAGGGAGTGTGGACAAGGGAAAGGCTACCTAGAGACAATAAAGAAAAGACAGAGAGACAGAATAAAGGTCAGGATGACAGATCAGGCAATAATAAAATGCCAAAAGTTTATTTTTCACTACTCTTATATACCTTAACCAAAAGGGGAACACAGTATCATGTATATGGAACAAACAGACTTTTCTTCCTCCCTTATTCTAAGGGTTCAGTAACCACACCTTTGCTCCAAAATTCTTGTTCCTTAGCCTTGAGGTCAGGAGTAGCCACACCTCAGATTCAGATCTGATGTTACTTAGACTAAGACAGACAAACATTCTACTGTAGCCACACCTTTGACCTTTGGGTCTTAAGGCTTGCTGAGGACAGCTTTCAACTCTCTGTTCTTGTGCCAAGATGGGCACAAGTGCACCCCACAGTGCACCCCATGTCCAGCCAAACTCCATTTTATTCACTGTCAGCTATGTTCTCACTTGGAATTTCTCTCCGTCTGCCTTTCTTTCTTTCTCACTCTCTGTTTTTTTTTTTTTTTTTTTTTTTTTTTTTTTCGAGACAGGGTGCGTCTGTGTAGCCCTGGCTGTCCTTGAACTGAGACAGCCACCTGCCTCTGCTTTCCAAGCTCTGGTATACTTCCTGCCTGTCAAGCAGTTGACTTACAACGACACACAGATTCACACACTCATGTGTGTTTGTACCATTTATTTTAGTCTCATTAACCTTTCTTAGCCATTAGGAATAAAATAATTTCCTTTTATGAACATCATAATATTGACTTTGCGTCATGCCAAAAGGACACAGCAGGGGAATTAATCATCACATCCTAAGCTTAATCTTCACAGTGTTCTCTCTCCCCTCTAATAGCGCTCCAGTGCTTGCTTCCCCTTCCTGGCATATCTCTTATCTGCTCAAGTACCAATGCCTTAGGTATGTGACCCTGCTCCTAGGAAGCTTCTTATATGAGGAATGGGGAACAGCCAGGCAGTGGTGGGGAGCAGTAGTTATCCATGCAGCAGTGGCCAAGAGAAACTAAAGGCCTTGGATGCACCTCTTCTAGTTCTCCTTAGTGGCACTAGTTTCCCTGGGGAGAAAACACACTCATCCTGACATCTATTCTAGTCTAGAGACTGAGTCCAGCAGATTCACACTCTGTCTCGATTGATTTTTGTACTCTGAGTCAATTCCCTGGAAGTTGTCTTGTGACTCTGTTGTGACAGGTATCCCTGATTCAGCTTCATTGTTCAACCCTCTTTTCTTTCATCTGTTCCAATTTCCTGTCTCTCATCTAGGCTTCCTGAGGTCTCCTATGAAGTCTTCTTCAGGCCTCATGCACTCCTTCACTTTCTTGGTTGTGTTAAGCAGCTTTTAGCCACCAGGATTCTTTGTTGTTTAAATTTCTGCTGGAAAAACCTTTGTGCAAAGGAAACAACATAGGCACAGTGCACACACAGACTTGCCCCAGGGAAATCGATGTGTAGCAATCACACTTCCAATTTAGCACCTTCCAAGACATCATGGAGCAGCTTTGTCCTCTGGCGGATATGTGCCTTGGGTTTAGCTCCATGGCTAAGGGAGGGGGCAGTGAAGTGGCATCCACTGTGGAGGGTGCAGTCTGTTTCTCATGCTCATTACAGTTGCTGTCTCCCCATGGCTGCAACAGTTCCCTTGCTGGTCAGGATAAAGGAATATAGGAGGCAAGCTGTCATGGAGAAGACTCTGGGGAGAGTGCAGACTAAGAAGGCCTAAAGGCACCTGAAATGTTGGAGGTCGCACATATTTTCCTTTCCTCCCCCTTCGTTTTCTCCTACTTCTTTCTCCATTTGCTGCCCCCCCCACTTCCCCTGAGCTCTGAGGGACTTGTCCCTTCCCAGTTCTGTGAGGGACTTTATATGAATCTCTTAGAATACACCTTGTATCCTAGATCCTCTGGTGGTGTGAATTATAGGCTGGTGATCATTTGATCTAGGTCTAAAATCCATATATGAGTGAGTACATACTGTGTACCTCTTTTTGTGACTGGTTTACCTCATTCAGGATGGTTTCTTCAAGTGCCATCCACTTGCCTGTGAATTTCAAGATAACATTATTTTTTTCTGCAGAGTAGTATTCCTTTGTGTAGATGTGCCACATCTTCATTAACCATTCTTCAATTGAGGGGCATCTAGGTTGCTTCCAGGTTCTTGCTATTACAAATAGTGCTGCTATGAACATAGTTGAACAGATGTCTTTGTTGCATGGATGTGATTCCTTTGGGTATATGCCTAAGAGGGTGATTGCCTGGTCCTGTGGTAAAGCTAATTCCCATTTTCCTGAGTAACCGCCATACTGATCCTGCAAAATGGCTGTATGAGTTTGCCCTCCCACCAGCAGTGGAGGAGTGTTCCACTTTCTCCACATCCTCTCCAACTTAAGTCATCATTGGTGTTTCTAATTTTAGCCATTCTGGCAGGGGTAAGATGGTATCTCAAAGTTGTTTTGATTTGCATTTCCCTGATAGCTTAGGATGTGGAGCACTTTCTTAAGTGTCTTTCAGCCTTTTTGATTTCCTCCATTGAGAATTCTTTCTTCAGTTCTGTACCCCATTTTTTAATAGGGTTATTTGGTGTTTTGTTGACTAGTTTATTGAGTTCTTTGTATATTTTAGAGATCATCCCTTTGTAGGATATAGGCTTTTTGAAAATCTTTTCCCAGTCTGTGGGATGCCATTTGGTCTCGTCCACTATGTCCTTTGCCTTAGAGAAGCTTCTAAGTTTGAAGAGGTCCCATTTATTAATTGTTGCTCTCTGTGTCTGTGCCCCTGGAGTTATGTTCAGGAAGCGTTCTCCTGTACCACTTTGTTCAAAGGTACCTCCTACTTTCTCTTCTAAGAGGATCAATGTGGCTGGATTGATGTTGAGGTCTTTGATCCATTTGGACTTGAGTTTTGTGCATGGCGACAGACATAGGTGTATCTGCAGTCTATCTATAGATAGACATAGGTCTATCTATCCTCATCCAATTGTGCCAGCACCATTTGTTGAAGATGCTGTCCTCGCCCTATTGTATAATTTTAGCAGTTTTGTCAAAAATCAGGTGTTCATAGGTGCGTGGGTTAATATCAGGATTTTCAATTCAATTCCATTGGTCTACCTGTCTATTTTTATGCCAATACCAGGCTGTTTTCAGAACTATAGCTCTGTAGTAGAGCTTAAAGTCAGGAATGGTTATGCCTCCTGAAGTTCTTTTATTGAATAGGGTTGTTTTGGCTATCCTAGGTCTTTTGTTTTTCCATATAAAGTTGATTATTATCCTTTCAAGGTCGGTGAAGAATTGTGGTGGGATTTTAATGGGGATTGCATTGAATCTGTAGATTGCTTTTGGTAAGATTGCCATTTTTACTATGTTAATCCTACCTAACCAAGAGCATGGGAGATCTTTCCATTTTCTGGTATCTTCTTTAATTTCTTTCTTTAGAGTCATAAAGTTCTTGTTATATAGGTCTTTTACTTGTTTGGTAAGCATTACACCAAGATACTTTATGTTGCTTGTGGCTATTATAAATGGTGATGTTTCTCTGATTTCTTTCTCTGTCTCTTTGTCGTCTGAAAAAAGTAGGGCTACTGATTTTTTTGAGTTTATCTTGTATCTTGCTAATTTGCTGAAGGTGTTTATCAGCTGTAGGAGTTCCCTGGTAGAGTTTATTGGGTCGCTTATGTAAACTATCATATCATCTGCAAATAGAGACAGTTTGACTTCTTCCTTTCCAATTTTGATCCCCTTGATCTCCTTTTGTTGTCTTATAGCATTAGCTAGAATTTCTAGTATGATATTGAAGAGATATGGAGAGAGAGGATAGCCTTGTCTTGTTCCTGATTTTAGAGGAATTGGCTTAAGTTTCTCTCCATTCAGTTTGATGTTGGCAGTGGTTTGCTGTATATTGCTCTTATTATGTTTAGGTGTGTTCCTGTTATCCCTGACCTCTCCAATACCTTTATCATGAAAGGGTGTTGAATTTTGTCGAAGGCTTTTTCCACATCTGGGGGAGATAATCATATGGTTTTTCTTTTTCTGTTTGTTTATATAGTGGATCACGTTGATAGATTTATTATATTTTATAAATAGGTGCTGCCCATCAATGTTGATGGCATCACTGTGTGCAGAACATTAGTGAACCAAGCATGGTGTCCAAAAGCATTGCCACAGATGAAGCTCAGTGATGTACTGAGAATGTGACGTCTTTTCAGCCTTATATAAAAAGTAGTTCTGTTGTTTGTAGTATGCAGATCCAAATGGGGCTCGTTGAGGTGGCTCGGCAGATGAGGACACTTGTTCTTCTTACAGTTCCCAGGATGAATACAGAGTATCTCATGTTGACTTTCAAACTCAGTGACTCAGTGAAATCCAGATTCCAGAGATCTGGTGCCCTCTTCTGTCTTTCTTGGGCACTCCATACAGGAAATCATGGGATGACACACACACATAAAATAAATTAAAACATGAAATGGTGATTTCAAACTGGCTACAACTTGAGATAAACATAGGAATCAACTTAAAACCAGTTCAAAAAGATAGTCACCCATGGGTATGTTCACTTCACAATGAGTGCTTCTCTGTGTACACCTGAAGTCCTTGTTTTCATGCATTTGCAGGGATTGCTTTGTCCCAGACTAGTAATGACTATATGGCAGGGGTGCCAGTTCAGAGTCGTAAGAATTGGGAAGCAAGCAGGAATGTGATCACTATATATTATAACCTCTGAGAAGCAAATATGTCTAGTAAGTAGTATAATGAAAATAAAAGACAAGGAGAACAATACTATCAACACTGCAGTTTTTGGCTAATTGCTTTGATATTAAGTAGTCACATAGCCATAATATGGATCAACTTCCATATCCTTATCCTTCTCCCTGAGAATGAAAATGTGCAGTTAGAGGGGTGCACTTGGCAGCATTCTGTCGCTCCTGTGAGGCCCCACTTCTTCATGGCCTCCCTCTCTGAACTCTGGCAGCTGTGGTGGGCTGAGGGGGAGTGGCGTGGAATATCACTTTCCTTTATGGGGTTGGATGGCAGCTGAAGTCTAGCAGCAGATATTGCATTTGAGGTTTGGGAGGTGATGGGGCCTTGTTTCTGGCAGCAGAAACAAGTCCCTTGGGAGGTAAAGTATGAGATGATGCTTGTCAAGGCCTATTGCAAAAATGGATGTGGTTGGTTAATTTGGGTGGTGTGGCACTGGTGGCAGTCAGAACAGCTGTCTTATCAGAGGCCATCAAAGACATGCTGGCAGGAGCTGGTTGAATATTTTGAGTGTGGTAGACTGCCTTGACTGGGAATGTGGCCTCAAAGGGTAAGCTTCAGTGGGAATGCTAGAAACCCAGGTGTGATGCTTTTGGGAAATAGCTCTGGCTTGAGGTTTGTCCAATTTTGGAAAGCCAGAGGTACTTACTTGGCCTTCCCAAAAAGGGGCAGCTCATCCATGGATGGAGATGGACACTCACTGTGAGCACTGCTCTCTGCTGTGTAAGCATTTCCCCGGTTTGACCACACCTTTGGCCATCAAGTGTCCCATCCAGCAGTGATGTGATGGCAGGTCCTGTCCTGGAATCTTTGTTGCTGCTGAAGTTTATCATAGCCTGGGTGGAGTACATGCCCATTTTCTTCTCACTCATTCTTATCATGGGTAAATGACCTACACTGCCTCCAGCATGCCGGGATGAGTTTGAGGCTTTTAAATCTGTCCTGGCTGGGCCCAAGTGAATGTCTCTTCCCAATTAGGGCATAATTTGTGTTAATTATATATATATATTTTTTTTTTTTTTTTTTAAAGTTTCTGTCTTCTGATATTGTCTAGTGGTGAGAATGGGGTGATGAAGTCTCCAACTATGAGTGTGTGAGTTTATTATGATGTGATCATTGAGTTTTGTAGTGTTTCTTTTTCGAATGCAGGTACTTTTATTTGGGTCATACATACATATTGACAATTGAGACTTTGTACTCCTGGATTTCTCCTGTGATGAATATGAAGTGAAGCAACTTTTTTGAAGTGACCAGAGCCATGTTTCCTTCTTGCTTTTCACTTTGCTTCCTCAACTCCCTGCCAGAGTGTAGTGGGAAATGTTGATACATTCATGGAAGATAATTTAGAATTCTCTGATTTAAGCGGGTCTTGGTGGCACACTCCATTAATCCTAGCACTCCAGAGAAAAATTCCGGCAGATCTTTGTGAGTTCAAGTCAACCTGGTCTACAAATCAAATTCCAGGATGGCTTCAAGGAACTACAAAGAAACCCTGTCCTAAAACATCAAAGAAACAAAAAAAATATCTTAGACTGACTCTGCAACTATAAGCAAGCACCCAATCACCTCCTTCCTGGCAAAACAGATGTTTTGGTCATGGTAGCTTTTACAACAGTAAAACAGTAATTAAGACACTCACCAAGTATATCATCTGTGCATGGAAATATGTTAATGTTATCCTTTTGTGGTGATATCTCTTGTTTACACAAATAAAGTCTGTTTGGGAGTCAGATATAGATGGATGTGAGATCACAGAGAAGGGCAGGCCACGCTCATCTTATCTTCTAAGCATCTCAGGAGGGAACAAAACAATTTCCTGTTTTTCCCTACTTATACCCTGTTTCTGCCTAGCTACATCACTTCTGCCTTTCTGGGCAGTACTACAGACAGTATTGTTAACTAGTAGCAAAGTCCATTCTCAAACCCCAGAAAGACTTTGTTTGTGTGAAGAAAGATATCACCACATCAGTTAAAATGAGAAAATCCTTGTCAATGATTAATGAGATGTTAATGACCACTGGTAACAAACTTGTGACACTGTTCCTGATTAAGTATCTCAATAAAAGAAACTGTCAAGTCTAGGTTGTATGTTTTTCAGCTGCCCAGATTGCAGCCATGTAGGGATGCTGTAATCTTCCAGCAAGTGTTCCCTCTGTCCCTTTAACACATGGCTTCTGGGATACCCATTGGCTTTCACCATGCGGTAAAAAGGATCAGGATAAACAAATAGGTGAATAGATGTTTATTCAGGGAGAAATAACTTACAACATACTCCTAAACAGCCAATCAGTCAGATTCCTGGCCCCCCCGACCCCTTCCTCAAGGTCACTCCGCCCACGCCCACCCCCAGGGGGAGCAGGCACAGAAGGACATCACACCACCAGCTTAATGACATCACCCTCCCTCAGCAGTAGATAGTGTTTGAGGTTACCTGGAAATAACTGACCAAACATTCCTCACTGCTGAGCATCCTTGATCGTGCCCAGGCTGTGGACTTTTTACACAGAAACCCAACAACTTAAGAGTACTCATCCCTTTATCCAGATCCTACATCTTTAGAAACCAACAACCTGTTCTTTCATCCCTTCATCCATATCTACTCCTTTTCTTTGTTGTTCCTGACTTGAAGATGTCAGGTAGGAAAAAAAAAAATTAATGGTTTCAATTTTTTTTTTAAGGACAGCTCCATAAACTGGGAAGCATCAAACAATGTGGGATTAAGGGGGAAGTGGTGACATCAGGATGATGACATAAATGTAGTCTTGGATATGACATTTCCTAGGGGTGTATTGGACAGAGAATTTCTCCATCCTGTCACTAAATGTATCTTTACTTTCCTTGGTGAGATAGCAGGCAGGAGGAGCTCTCTGAGGTGTGTGTCTTAAGAGTATGAAAGAAGGGAAGCAGACTATTCCTGGGACTGTTTCAGCTGAAGCACAGAGAGAGCTGGGTATGTGGACAGGTCAAGTAAGGGCTAGATTCTTCCCTGCACTAATTTTGTCTCATGAGAATTACTGTGTTAATACTATGGAACAGTGATGTAGGCATCTCCAGTGGAAATGTCTGCAATATCTTCCACACCTCCATGAGCAGGGTTGCCAGGCCGTCCAGGCTGGTTGGTAGCTTATCGTACTCATGGACCAGAGAGAGTTTCTTGGACCTTGGCTTTTACAGTTAGGCCTGTTACTACATGGGACAGACAGGTCTGTGTTTCATGTGGAAGAGATAGGAAGCAATGGTGTTTCCTGTTTGTCTTAAAACAAACTCTTGGAATTGGTGTCAGTTCCAGGACTGTTTTTTGGTGTGTTCCCTGAGCACTTGGGAGCTGAGGTACCTGAGCCACCACTAGCAAAAGCGCTGTCCAGTTTTAATGGAACCTTTCTTCATGTTAAAATTCTTTTTAAGTTTCTCAAATTGAAAGACCCCCACTATGCATATTGCTGTTGTGAAGTGTTCTAGCCAACTAGCCAAGGTCAAGTTATGGGAAAAATACTGGAGGGGAACCAGTTGTAATCTCATCCAGTGTCAGCTCAGATATCTGTGGTCTGCAACATGGACCAAAGCAAGGTCAGCAGGATGATATCCCTGGGAACAGAAGGTTCTGGGGAGCATTCTATGGAGACCACCAGAGTGCTAGAGATGGTCATAACTGAATTCTTTGTTTTTTTTTTTTTTTTTTTTTTGTGCCCAACATAAATAAACGCTCTGTGCTTGGATAACCAATTACCTTAATTGAATGGACCAATGAAATCCCTGCTATCCATGCTTCTGCTTCTGTAAGCCTGTTCTTACCACCCCAACCCTATAGCTAAACTGCCTGGGTTTCAACCTGAAATTCCCCTGAAATACTGAAGCATCCACAGGTACCTGTGTAAGCAATAAACAGCCTCTTGTGCTTGCATCCAGTGGTCTGGTCATCGCCTAATGGGGACAAAGGACCTTACCCCAATGGGCTCCAAACTCTTAAGGTCTTTCAAAATGATAATATTTTGTTGATGATGTTGGAATTGTTTTGCAAACCATCCAATCCATTAACACATCTCCTCCCATATTTTCCCTCCAACTTTTTGACCATCCCAAGAGAAATTGAAAAAGTCTACAGGAAGTCTTTCCTTGGTTAACCCAAATTACCTTAATTGAATGGACCAATAAAATCCCTGTAACCATGCTTCAGCTTCTGTAAGCCTGCTTCTTGCCACCCCAACCCTATATAAACTGCCTGGTTTATCCTCAGCATAGGGACCGTATATTCCCTGGAACATGGTCAAAGTCTCACTGACCCACACCTTAAAGATATCTGGTTCTTCTCCACCGCCAACACTCACCCTTTCTGCTTGAGCCATTAAGTGTGTGGTAACACTTCAGCATCTTTATCACAATTTAAGGACTCTCTGCAGTCCTTTTGGATTACACTGTTTTTTTTTAATGTGAGGGAAGATAAAAGTCTCATGTAATCATTTCTCATTCTTAATTGTGAGTCTGTCATCATAGATACCAATGCAGGGAAGCTTCCTGGGCCATAACAGCCAATGACACCACAGATCATTGACTTCCACATGGCTTCAGGAGGCAGTATAGATTATAGAGACCCATCTGGCATGGAGCTACAGCACAGTCTATGGAGGCCTTTTGGGAGGGTCAATTCAGATAAGGACCTCTCCATCTCCATTAGCGTGAGCTTCTGCAGCTCAGTTTCACTTCCCTTGGCAGTACAGGAGGTCTGCTCTGTCATCGCCAGCATCGTCTTCTTCTTTTCAGTCTCACGAGAATGCTTTTAAAAGGCATCTGCCCATAAGACCCTGATATTTTAAGTGTTTTAGATTTTTTTGTTCTCTCCAATATCCTCTGCTCTCTCATCTCCCCTCAGTGTCTCCTGGGTCTCTAAGCCTCCTGGAGCTGCTCTGTGGTTGTGCAGATGCCAGCAGCCACTGAGCATCTCAAATTGATATTTACTGAATAAATTCTTGAAAAAATTTTGGATGTAATCAGTTGCATTTAGAAGTTAGGTCATATCTACAAACTCATCAGCTATATAATAGGATTAAAAGCCTTCAACTCTATGACCATAGTGGTCATTAAATTAGCAGTGCATAAATGAACAAAAACTAACATTAGTTTCTGGAGAAACAGAGGATTTGTTTTCTAGCATTCTTTTTTCTTGCTTACAGGCAAATTTTAAAATCCTGTCTCAGACACCAACAGAGCTCACCGGGACTTTTCCTCCTATGGCCCCAAATGGGGTAAAGTCTCATTCCTTTTGAAAAACAATGTTCTTTGACATGCAATCATATATAGAAATTTAAAGAAAATGGGAATCATTTTTAAATTAGTTGTTATTAACTTAAAATGTATCTTATTTTACATACTAATGCCAGGTGCCTCTCCCTCCCTTCTATCCATTCCCCTACCTCCCCTTTAGTAGCAAAGTAGGAGATCCAAAACTGGGTAGTTCACTAAATTTATTGAGCTGTATTGCTGCATGTGTTGTTTTATTTATTATAATTTCTTTAGTAAGAGCTTTTTCACACACTTACTCTCTCTCTCTGTCTCTGTTTCTATCTCTCACACACACACACACTGTTATGTGTGAATGTCAGGCAGGAGACATACAGAATGGTAGGCACAGTAGGAGGTGGCTTCAGATGTTCCTCTATCTTGTCTTTTCTGTTTTAAGAACAAGGGCACCATGCAAAAATACCAGAAATATCTCTTCTGCCAAGAAGCGGTTCAGATTTTTAATTTCCATAGGAATGAATGTGGAAGTCAGCGACAAAGTACCATGGAGTATACAAAATGATGATGACCTCTAGAGATGGCAGCAGATCTACAGAAGCAAAAAGAACTTAAGAGGAAGCATTTGTGTTATACCACAAATTTTTAACGTGAGAACCTGCTTTCTATCTATTTTCCTGTGACAGATCCCTTATTTTTTCTCATCTTCATCTTCATATTTCTCCCCTCTGCTGACATTATAGAACTTGAGAAGAAGACATACTCAGTCAGATTTATGGCCGCTCACACAAGTATTTTCCTTGCTATTCAAGACCACGAGAACCACAAACAAGGGAAATCATGATAGTTCATGAGCATGTTTCCACATAGCCTTCATTTTAGAGGAAAGTTTGCAATTTAAGTGGTTGTGTCTGCATTGGTGAGATGTGTCAACTGCTGTATCTCTGGCCAGGCATTCAGTCACAGACTTATTCTATGTATGGCAGGCCAGATTGCTCTTCTCTAATCCTGTAGCATATTGTTTAGTTAAGGAATTAGCATTTCCTGAACCTAAATAGGAACCAGAGAACTATGTACTACCTGGGGTGCAAAGTGACTTAGCATACTTTCTGTGTTTTTGATCATACGTGGATAGAGGCAAGAATAAATGCAAGATGGCAGAGCTGTCACCAGATATTTACACGTATGCTAAGTGACATGAATGCTTTGTGTTTGAGAAGGGAAAAGATGGCAAAGGTCAAACCAGTCCTGCTAGCCCTGTGTTGGTGAAGGAAAATTCTGAGGACATAAATGCAGGTGACTGTGAGGAGCCAAGGCTCTTGGGAAGACCTCTGTGGTCTGGAATCTATTGATCTTCTGAAGGCTGTTTGTGCTGAGTAGGCATATCTCCATCAGGTTCCACAGAGGAAAGAAAGGTCAGGCTTTGAACATGAACACAGATACCACATTTTATAGTCAGGTTTGTGCAACTAGAAGAACATGATTTGAATTCTTTTCCAACTTTGGTTTTCTGAAATTTGAAGGTAATCTCATGAGATTACAGTAATTATCCCTCTCTTTCCTCTCCTTAAGAGAAATAAGTGTGTTACTAGAGTACTTGCTTGCCCCTCCAAACAAACATCAGTTTGTCACAACCAGTTTTCAATCCCACCCTGCACTCAAGAAGCTTTCTTGGTTCCTGGACTGACAGCAGTGTTGAAGCAGGTTAGCAGTCTTTGTGGGTGCCTTGTCTCACTAGGTTCGATTGCAGCTCCCTGCAGCTCTGTGTTCTCCCAGTGTTTCTTTTCATTACCTAATATACTCTCAGGGAGAGGGTTAAACCCCTGCTCAGAACAATACTCTATGCTTCTCTATGGGCACACATCCTTCTCCTTTGGTAGTAGAAGGGTGAGACCACACTCTATTTTTTTCTGTTGAAGTTCAGGAGGAGGATGGTCTGTTTCCTTAAATAGTCTGTGAGCTCGCTAACCCTCCCTACTGTCTCTGTACATGCGGGATGATAACACCTCCAATATCAGATTAGCTATACTACTTGATAGCTGATATTTTAGGAATGCACTGGTTGATGGAAAAATTCATTTTCTTTCTCTAGGCACTGGGATGGATATGGATGTAACATATCAGGGTGGAACTCTTCTCACTCAGCATCTTCTGAAACATGCCTAGAGAGACCAAATTTTTCAGGGTCTCATTTACAAATTGGACCTTTTCTGCTACATATTAATGCTGCTTGTTGCTTTAGACTCTTAGAAGTAGGAGATATGAGACATAGCCAGAATACTGGGAACACCCTTTCCAAGGGAACACGATCCAAAATCAACAAGGTAGGTCTTTTTATCCGTGTGGCAGTCCTAAATCTCCCAAGAGCCACAAGGAATTTCTTAGAGAAAAGTCAGAGATCATGTCCATGGGTAAACAGGACATCTCTCCATGGCAATACAGAAAGAAAGGGATGGCAGCAAATTGGGGGCAAGTCAAAATAAGATTCTGACATCTCATGGAAATAGATTGTATCCCCAATGCAGGAAAGGGTTTTTAGAGCCCATTCTCAACAGTGTGTGTCTTCTTTAACATGGAGACACGGGGGTGAGGTGGGGAGCCTAAACCCTATCACAATTGATTTAACAGTCTTAGATGATTCCTCATGGAAGGCCTCACCCTCTCTGGGGGAGTGGAAGGGGGGATGGGATGGGTAGGGGTCTGTGTGGGGAATGGGATGATAGGAGTGAGATGGAACTGGATTAAGATATATAAAATAAGAAAAAATATTAAATTAAAAAATATTCCTTAAGTCCCTTCCCATTTTGTTTTCTTTCCCCCTTTGCTGACATTAGGTCAGTTTCTAATTCTCCCTTTCTGTTTTTGTTTTGCAGACAACAGCCATAGGGTCTTTGACATAGTTGAGATCTCCCTGAAGCGGCGCTCCTGCAGCAATATATGAGAATTACTCAGAATACGTGGCAGATAAGGTCAGTGTGTGAGAGCATGAAGACTAGGTCCTTTTTGTATCACTTAATCAACCTGTGACCTGGGACTCTGTTTTGCTGTCAGCAGGGGTTGTGATCCAAGGAACAGGATCTACACATTCTAGCAAACATATGCACTCTGTACCTATAGAAGACAACACACACATGCACGCACACATGCACCTATTTACACCCATATACTCATGCATATTCATAGTCACAGATGCATACACCCCAAGTGTATTGGTTTGAAAGAACATTGAGACCAAGCTGTCCCATAGAAAGCCTTACAGTATCTGAGTAAAGGGGTGTTGGTTGTTTTCATAGTACCAAGGTTATGGAGGGGATCATAGATGCTGTGGTGATTTGTTATACCTCACTTCAACTTCTTTGTTCATCTCTTTGTTGACAGATCTTTTCTGACTTTTAAAATATTAGACTAATCCCATTTTCTTTCTATAAAAGAAAAAAAGAAGAAGAAGGCAGAAAATAGGCCTTTTGTGAAGTAAGAATGCCATCAAACACTCCGCAGACTTTGCCGATAGATGATCTACAGGCAGGCTGGTGGATGGAGTTGAGGAAGACAGGAGCAGAAGGACTTAACCTTCAAAAGTGCTAAAGTGTCTTCTGAAGAATGCCTATTATTACAACATCAGTGCCACATACAGTCCACAAGAATCCATCAAAGATATATGAAAAGACTTATCATCAGACACACATGGTGGAGAGGTGAAGGTGGTGGAAAGCCCAGGTAAGTCTCCACAGGTTCATGTTTTTATTTTATTTTATTTTTAATTTAATTTATTATTTTACATGTCGATCCCAGTTCTTTCTCCCTCCCTCTCTCCCTCCCTCCCTTATTCCTCTCTTTTACCCTCTCTGCCTGCTAATATGCACTCTAACCACCCTCCACTCCCATCTACCACCCAAATTCCATATGTGAGGAATGCACCATCCAGTTGAAGCATGGGGGGGGGGGGGCATGTGAGTAAAGGGACTAGGGCTTCGCTCCTGTCTCTAGATTAGAACAGTTATCCCTCCATGGGGATGTGTTCCAAAGTCCTTTGGCTACACCAGGGATACATCCTGGTTCGAATGTCTAAGGGTCCTTAGACTGCTCAGTCCTTCTGGCTGAGACCCATATTCAGGGGGGCCTGAGTCATTTCCATGCTGGCTTCCTAGCTATCAGTCTAGTGGCCACTTAGCTCCTCCTTGTTCTTGTAAGCCGACACTATGTATTCTGCCTCCTGGTGTTGTCCTCTCCATCTGCATCTGAGTTCTACTTCGACTCAGTGTTTATGTATGGGTGTTTGCTCCTCTTTTCAATAGGCACTAGTTGACTTCTCCATGGATAAG